>NW_013952521.1:998557-1010139 GCF_001266775.1 Austrofundulus limnaeus | reverse complement strand
GCCTCGCACCGAGGACCTATCCAGTCATCATTTACCCAGAATGCTTTGTGTGTAAATAAAATGGCCCTGTCCGTGTAATATATTTTTAAACTTTTAGTTTAAAAATGATAAAAACTGAACAGCCTACAGTATTTTTACAGTCTTTACTTTACAGTTAAAATCTATGTTTATTAAATAAAGTCTAATGTTACAACTAATCATGGATCCCTTTAAAAGATGCAAATATTAATGTAACAACATCTCTGCAGGTAACTATCCTTTCTAAAATCCAGCTGTTCTAAGGTGTTTGGGTTGGGTAGGCRGGAGAATCAAAACAAAATGATGATATTTTACAGCCTTTTATTGTTGTAAAGCCCCCCCAATGTGTGAATCAGTGGTTCCCATATGTCTCCAGTACAACGTGTAACCCAATCCGCCTCCTTTTGTGCCACCAGGCTTCCCGGGTTGAACAGTTTCCAGCGCGGTCTTTTGTCCAAAGCAAAGAAAATCCACTTTAAATCAAAGYGTGAGGTCAGAAGCCAGGTATTAAATTCCACTTGGCTGTCGTTTAACAAAACCCACACATCCAGGTCTGGTTGTTTTCTCCCCGTGTGAAGGAGTGAGACGTTAATGTTGTTGTCATGGTGGAAACAGAACCGTGTCACAAGAGACCCGGCTCATACAGGACACTGCAGTTTTATGGTAATTATGTGCATTTTTTAATATTTCTCCCCCTCTGCACAGATGCGCAGCAGCCCGAGGGGAAAGCAGAGCACAGACAGGACGGCTTTAAATTAAAAATGACTCCCCCTGTAAGACATAAAGTCTTTGTTTCTGTAAACATGAAAGTGTAGATGGTTGGGAGCGATTACAACTGGGTTCATTTTTAGGCCCCGTCCTGGTTCTGAAGAATATTTTTAGAAGATCTGCCCGTTGTCGCAGATTCTGTTCTCAACTTTTATGGGCAGAATTTCTTGGTGCAGCCGAAGCGGACAGAAGGGATTCGGTTCATTGATCTCAGGAGGATGATCTGGTTCTGTTGGCGTCATTGTGCCGTGATCTTCAGCTCTCACTGGAGCGGTTCGCAGCTGGGAGGGGGATCAGAACCTCYTGATCTGAGGCCGTGGTCCACGGTTGGGACAGCGGGGACTGTCCCCTCCGGGTTGATGTTCTGCCTCAAGTGGAGGAGTTCATGTATYTTGGGGTTTGTTCACAGTGAGGGAAGAATGAAACGTGAGATCAACATATGGATCGCTGCAGCTTCTCAGTGTTGTGGATTGAAAACTGGTCCATTGTGGTGAAGACAAAGAAGAAGCTATGTTTACCTGTCGGTCTACATTCCTACCCTCACCTGTGATCACCAACTCTGGGTGGTGACCAAAGAGTTTTTTCTGCAGAAAAGATGGGCTCTCCCTTAGAGTGTTTGTGTTTTTACGGTTTTATTTTCCTTTCTGTGTTCATGTTGTATTTGTGTTTTACCTGCTTCTTTCTGTTCCTCCTCAGCCACTCCCTCTTCTGCTGGTCTCACAGGCCTATTATTTGAGTTTGTTAGTGTCCCTTTGGTGTGTATTTGTGCTTTAACTTAAGTTCTGCTTCACATTGGCTCCCTACCACATGTCTGCGTTAGTATACTCACGTTCATTCCTTGTGATTACTCCTTAAGAAATAATACATTTTCTGCCAAATCTGCTTTTTTTTCCACTTTTTGTTTAATACAGTATTTTATTTTTACCAAGCTCTCCAGTTCTACCTCTTAAAAATCCTAAAAGGGACAAGAGGATGTATGGATAGATGGATAGATGGATGTACAAATAGATRGATGGATGGATGGATGGATGGATGGTTAAATGAATGGACAAATAGATGAATGGACAGGTGGACAAATGGATGGAGAGATAAATAATGGATGGATGGATGGATGGATGGATGGATAAACAAGTGGATAAATGGATGGACAAATGGATGGTTGAATGGATGGACTGATGGTCAGATGTACAAATGGATAGATGGATAAATGATGAATGGATGAACAAATGGATGGAGGGAGGGATGAGTTGGTTAGATGAATGGATGGACCGATGGTCAGATGTACAAATGGATAGAATGATGGATGATTGGATGGATAAATGATAGATTGATAGATGGATGGATGAACAGATGGATGGATGGATGGATGGATGAAT
Source organism: Austrofundulus limnaeus (assembly GCF_001266775.1). Taxonomy (NCBI): domain Eukaryota; kingdom Metazoa; phylum Chordata; class Actinopteri; order Cyprinodontiformes; family Rivulidae; genus Austrofundulus; species Austrofundulus limnaeus. The sequence goes on along the minus strand of NW_013952521.1, from coordinate 1,007,977 downwards.
AAACAGATGGATGGATGGATGAATAAACAGATGGATGGATGAACAGATGGATGGATGGATGGATGGATGGATGAACAGATGGATGGATGAACAGGTGGATGGATGAATGAACAGATGGATGAACAGATGGATGGATGGATGAACAGATGAATGGATGAATGGGTGGATGAACAGATGGATGATCAGATGGATGAACAGATGGATGGATGGATGGATGGATGAACAGATGGATGGATGAATGGGTGGATGAACAGATGGATGGATGGATGGATGGATGGGTGGATGAACAAATGGTTGGATGGATGGATGGATTAACAGATGGATGATCAGATGGATGAACAGATGGATGGATGGATGGATGGATGGGTGGATGAACAGATGGATGGATGGATGGATGGATGGATGGATGAACAGATGGATGAACAGATAGATGGATGGATGAACAGATGGATGAATGGATGAACAGATGGATGGATGAATGGGTGGATGAACAGTTGGATGAACAGATGGATGAACAGATGGATAAATAAATGAAAAGGTTTCTCAGCTCATTTATTAGCTGCATTATAAACTCTTTATGATCAAACCTTTAATTAAAAAGTAAAACCATGTATTTTATAAGGTTTCCACAGCAGAGCACTTCTAAAGGTCTGAACTGGTCCTGGTTCTGAGTTTGATCCAGCCGAACTTTATTGACCAAAGGGAATTGAGCAGAAGAATCAAAGAGTGGTTCTGAGGGACGACGTTAATATTTAATTCTGAGATAAAACCTGACCTCTGCTTCTCCTCTCTGTGTTTCCAGGTGTTTGCCGTGGTCGGCCTCCTGCCGCCGGCCTCTTTAGCGGACCTGACGTGTGAAGCTCTGCACATGCTGGCAGGAAACATCTCATGTAAGCCTTAACTGGACATTATCACAGCGAGATTTAATGAGCATCTTTGACCAGCGTTTTTAAAGGCGGTTATTTCCCAGAGCTTCCCGACCTCTGAGCTCGAGCTGCTCGACTTGTGGGGCTGGATTGATTTTCAGTCTTTTCCTTTTCACGCACATAACAGCTAAATGCCAAAGCCTCATCTTCTGTCTGAACTTTACCCCGGTGGATATCGGCAAACTGTCTTTTTATATTATTCCATTTCCTGTCAGACCTTACAGGAAGAACCAACTCATAAAAGCATCAAAGTAGTTTTATGTTTAAGAAAATTTGTTGAAGCTATTTCTAATGAGCTAATCTTTATGGATTTTTTCACTTCAATAAATCAAAATATAAAGTTTCAAATATAATTTAAAAAAAAAGCAAAATAATTAAACATATAGTCCTGAACAGATAGATCAGTTCTGGTTTTTCAGCAGAATCAAAGCTGGTAATTTGCAAATTCACATTCCAGAGAAACAGTAATTAATTGTTTAATTAAACGGTTCATGAGCAAACTAAAAAACTGGAAAATTTAATCTCGTTTGCGGGTCTTTGAGATGTAGAACGACATCAATCTCAGGCTTATTTTGCTCACTCTTAAATCCAATAATTCCTGATCCTAAAAGAAGCTTTTCGTACTTTCATCTCACTGCTCTGCACCGTGGTGTTGGTCGTTGGTTTTAAAGATGAAACCTAGCGATTTTCGCTCAAACTGAACGCTGGGACGGTTGTTTCTCGGTTCTTTCCTGGACGACCCAGTTTCTGATCTAACACCCACGTTGGCAGGATTACAGGGACATCCAATCCTCCAAATTAAACCACACAAAAGATCCCACGGTGCGGCTGAGCAGCGCTCAGACATGGAGCTCGCATTCATCCCTGAATATCTGCGGTTAAATATAAACCCGGCCCTTTAACAATAGATGTGATTTACTGTATTTATATTTAAATAAAGCACCACTGAAGGCCGAGGATGATGATGGCTCTGATAACCTAAAGGATTAACGCAGATCTCTTGAGTCTGGGGTTTGTTGTAAACAGCTMTTTGAGCAACTCAAACTGTAGCTAACGGTAGTAAGCTAACGGTAATTCAAACAGAGCTAAAGTTTTTTTTTATGTTATCTTAAAAGCATTTTAATTTTTTTAAAATTCAYAGCATTTTATTGATTTTTAAAAGTTTGCATTACACTATTATTCCTGCCAGACTGCTACAGCTAGCTGCTACGTTTGCTTGTACACAAACGTGTACGAGCAAACCAAGTAACATACAACCGAGACCTTTGTGTAAAATGTAACCAAAAAATAAAATCTCAAAAACTTATATTTTATTCACAGTGAGCCTTAATAAACATACAAACAGCACTTCACCAGTTTCTGGAACAGAAAAAAGTCATTTTGAATCTGGATAAAACTTAAAATTATAAAACGGGTTAAGGTTTAATTAATAAAGCTAATTGTCGATGTTCCTTTTAAAGTTGATGGTGTTGAGATTTGAGTCAGTAAGGTGAAGGTTTTGGGTGTTATCATTGATGAGAAGCTGACATGAAAAACCTCATCTAAATTATTTAAGAATAAAAATAGCTAAATCTATTGCGTTACTGTACAAAGTAAGGGAGTTATTCAGTGATAAAGGTCTGTATATGTTGTATAGCGCAATATTTGTTCCAAGCTAAAAAAAAAAAAAAAGAAAAAAAAATGTATAGGTCCTCTGGACGGGTTCTTCTYTAATGAAACGTTTCGTCTCTCCTCCAAGAGACTTCTTCAGTCTGAGAGTTTCAGGCAAAATTCAGGCTTTTAAGCCCTGCCTCCATGTGACTGATACTCACATCACATGGCTATCGTTGACACCTAATTAACACCTATTGTTAACAGGGGTGGAGTGATACTGGCAATAGCAGCACTGCAGGAGGGGGACAACTGAAAACAGAGGCCTCCACCTCTGTTTAATGATGGACGGTCTTTCTTTACAAAAATGGCTTCTTTTACTCCTCTCTCAAACCAACGTTCCTCTCTATCAAGAATGAGAACATCTTCATCTCTGAAAGAGTGACCGCTGGCCTGTAAATGAGTGAAAACTGCAGAGTTCTGGCCATTAGATGTAGCTCGTCTGTGTTGGGACATTCTTTTGAACAGTGGCTGCTTTGTTTCCCCGACGTATAACTGGTCGCAGTCCTCCTGGCACTTAACAGCATATACAACATTGCTCTGTTTGTGCCGGGACACCGGATCTTTGGGGTGAACCAGCCTTTGCCGTAATGTGTTTTGGGGTTTGAAAGCCACTGGGACATCATGCTTAGAAAATAAATGTCAAGGCAGCAGAAAGAAGACGAAGTTCAAAAGAATGTCCCAACACAGACGAGCTACATCTAATGGCGATTGAATTGAATTGAGAGAGGAGTAAAAGAAGCCATTTTGGTGAAGAAAGACCGCCCATCATTAAACAGAGGTGGAGGCCTCCGTTTTCGGTTGTCCCCCTCCTACAGTGCTGCTATTGCCAGTATCACTCCACCCCCTGTTAACAATAGGTGTTAATTAGGTGTCAACGATAGCCATGTGATGTGAGTATCAGTCACATGGAGGCAGGGCTTAAAAGCCTGAATTTTGCCTGAAACTCTCAGACTGAAGAAGTCTCTTGGAGGAGAGACGAAACGTTTCATTAGAGAAGAACCCGTCCAGAAGACCTATACTATTTTTTATCTTTTTGATTTTTTTACCTGGATTACTGAGATCCATCAAGACATTCGAAGCTAAAATTATTGCATTGAAGTTTCAATGCAATAATCATCTCATCAAATATATTATTTTATTAATTGAAATTTTTGAAATTCTATGACTTGGTTGATTATAATATTTTGCAGCTTATGTATAAGGCTCACAAAAACATATTGCCTTTAAACATCCAATTAAGTTTTGTTAAAAGAGAGAGTTGTTACGATCTCAAGGGGACAGAGATGTTTGTCAAACCTAAATTTCGAACCAGTTTAAAAGAACAGTGTACCTCAATCCAAGGAATAAGATTATGGAATAATCTGGAGAGTGATGGTAAAAATGCCAGATCAATGTTTATGTTTGAGACAATAATAAAAGTCGTCCTGTTGAAGAAATACAAAACAGTAAAATGTGTATCTATAGGAATTGTTGATGTTGTTTTTGTTTTGTTTTTATTTGTAGATTATTGTTTGAATTTACTTTTGGAAAAAGGGCAGATATGACATTTTGTTCTTCTTTCTGCTGCCTTTTATTTTATTTGTATTGTTTTTATTGTGTACAGAATTCTTTTTTAATGAATAAACTTCTGAATTGAAGTGAATCTCAAAAAAACAATTGGGACAGAGTCAAGAAAAGGCTTGTAAAAGTAAATTATACAAATAGAAAACAACCAGAGGAGCTTTTTGCAAGTAGTGTGWAAAAATTTCTAAGCTAGGGGAAAACTACTTCGAATTTTTTTAAATTTAAATTTTTTTATGAGAACAGCAAATCACTTTAGCCTTGTTTGAATCACCGTTAGCTTACTACCGTTAGCTTTAGATAGATCTAAACCAGGGATAGAAGGGGCACAACTTCTTGTTGACACTTGCCTTGATATTCTGTCAACTGATCATCTGCCTCCCATAAATTTTATTTTTATTTATTTATTTATTTGTTTAGTGGGGGCCCATCTGCCAGTTGACCATCCCTGATTTAAGCTATTTCTTTAAACCAAAGAAATGTTTACAACAAACCCCAGTTAGTAAGACACAGTATAGATTTTTATATTTAATGGGTTATGGATGTAAACTTTGATTTGGGCATCATGATGGTGCAGTGGTTAGTGCTATTACCTCTCAGTTTTAAGGTCGCAGGTTTGCTTCCCACCTGGAGTTTACATGTTCTCCCCTACAAGGGTTTCTCCAGCTGTGGTTGTTCGTCTCTACGTGTCTCTGTGATGGACTGGAGACATGTCAAGGTGTCCCCCTTGTCTCTCACACAGAGACGTTTGAACATAAAGAGATGCAGGTAAAATAAAACGGATGGATACATGATTGGTTTTATTTAACCATCATTCAAATGATCCAAACCCTTTAAAGCGACAGCATGTTTTACATTTAATATTAGGATTAAAAAAATGGTACAAGGAATAAAATAAAAATCCAATTATGTCTGTCTTTGTCGTGTTCGCAGCTTTACCCAGAGTTCTGCTTTAAAAAATATAAAAACATTTTGTTTTAGGTTGTTCAGGACATGTTTTTTTATGATTTTCTCACATTTATGTGTGAAAACACCCGTTACAGGAAAGGCGATGAAAGCTCCAAATTGAGTGCCCCCTTTTGCCCAAAGGAACATCCTTATTTACGGATCTTTTTTTTTTTTTTTTACCCAAGTCCTCTCGAGTTGACAGAAATGATGGTCTGACCTGCGGGTCGTGTTCATGTTTGCTGTCCTGCTACCGGTGCTTACCGTTGCCCTTTAACGCTCACCCTTTGTAGMGTTTGACGTGAATCTAATAAATAATTTTGTAAATGTTTAAATGAAGTTTTACCGATGGAGCCGTCTCTTGTTTGGATTGCAGTGCAGTCCCTGGTCGCCTCCTGGAACCAAACCCTGAGCAACGCCACGAGCCAGTGGAGTGGTGAGTCCGACACGCCAAGATGTGAAAAAAAAAAAAAGAAACAGCTGAATTCCCACACAGTCAAAACAAAACAGAGTCGCTGTGGAATACCACACGAGGGAGACGGGTTTGATACAAACTCAGTTTATTAAAACTAACATCAAAGACGAGAGCAGAGCTGGAAATAGATCCGACACCGGAGACGGCGCTCGGCTCGGAGAAACAAAGCGCAGGAGTAATCATTAAAATCCGCACGCTCGGCTCCTCGCTTTGTTCCAGCGCCGTCGGAGTTTTCACCGTCTGACATTTCTATCCTCTCGCCTCAGGCTCGGGGATCTACTGCGAGACCTCCATCGACGGCATCGGCACGTGCTGGCCCAGGAGCGGCGCCGGCCAGATGGTGGCGCGGCCCTGTCCGGAGATGTTTTACGGTGTCAGATACAACACCACCAGTAAGTCTTCTCCCAACATCTACCCCCTCCTCAGTCGTTTTATTCCACGTTCCCTGCAGAGAAAAAAAAAACTGAAATTAGCATACAAATTAGCAAAACACATCAAAAGTTTAGGCAGAAAAACAAAACAGGATAAAGCAGATGACTAGATAACATCTGAAAATCAGAGCTGAAAGTCCTTAGGTCAGAAAATTACTGAAGTTGGCTGTAAAATAGCAAATAACTCATACCAGGTGTTTTTTTTTATTTCTTGCTCACCGCAAAATCATAAATAAGAAACAAAATCGGCTCATTTGTCTCATTGATGTTTAATGTGTCCTTAAAGTCAAATATTTGTTAGCAGAATTTGTGACTGGATGCCATCTATTGATGGAAACAGCCGAAGTGACTGAATGTCAAACATATCATTTACTGCTTGTTTACCTAAATAAACAGCTGAAGTCACTGAAAATACATCAGATGGTTGATTTTCTGCATATGTTTGTTTGTGACTAAAAACAGGTCWAAGTTTCCACTTATTTACCTACGGAAACAGCTGAAACATGGGTCCATTGGTGGGCATGGATTTGCTAATATGCTAACTGCTAATAACAGAACTAATGTTTTGTTTAGCAGATTAGCATTTTCACTCATTAGCTTCTTCTAAATTAGCTGTTACTGTTAGCTAGGGCTGGGCGGTATGACCTGAAATTCATATCAGGGTATAAATTGGATCTCTTCACAGTAACGGTATATATCACGGTAGAAAATTATCCTGAAAAGCAAAGATAATGTAATTTTTAGAGCATTTATTTTGCAGAAAACTGTAAATATAATCAAACCCAGCATTTTTGCTGTAGTGCAAATGAACATAACAGAAAAATAAAAGAATGTTTTATATATATTGCAAAACGGTTTCAACAACAAACAAAAACATTTCTCAAATTTTCAACAAAATAAAGTGAAAATTAGTTATTTAGACATAAAAATTCTAAGTTGGCATTAGTTGCCTAAAATGTTATAGTGAGACAGGACCTTACGCTGCACATAGTCCTGTCATAAAACAGTTTCAGATAAATGGAATGTAAGTGTGGTGAAGTCAAATAAATGTAATATTGGCCTGCCATACAATGAGCTTCTGCCTGCTGAACTGACCCACTGCTGCTCTGCTGCGCTCGGAGCAGAACTGTTACGTTAGCAAGATGGATTTATGACTGAACGAACGTTCACGTGTTTTTTGATCATCTCTGTGGGTAACAATACACAAAAAACAAGTTTTTTCTCCAATAACTTGAGTGTGAAAAAACTTCGGCTGTTAAAGCTTCGCTCTGCGCGACGTGCAGCGGGATGGAGGAAATGATCCCGTCACACGACGCTACTTTTCTACAGCGGRAGATGGAAATTGTACTCTCTCTCGCTTGACTCGTTTTTTTTTTTTTTTTTTTACCAACTCCTTCCGCTCAGTTGACGATATGACGGTAGAGGGTACATTTCTACCGTAGGAAAACTTCATATCGTTTCTATCGTCTATCCCATTTACCGCGCAGCCCGACAGTTAGCTTCTTTTAAATGTTGCTTGTTTAGGGGTTAGCTTCTGCTATTTTTTTTATTTTTATATGTTTAGCGGTAAGGAGGCTACATTTTTAGTTAGCAGATTGTGAGTTAGTGAAGCAAACCTTTTGGTTAGCTGTACCCAGCACTGCTAGGTAAATGTGAATGAATTACCAGTGGAGGGGCATGGCACATCTAATCTGCTAATAAAAGAGCTAACTTTTCGCTTAGCGGATTATCGTTTTTGCTAACTTCAAAAACAGTAAGCGGGACCAATTATAGCTTCTGCTAAATTAGGTTTTGCCAACTTAACAGCTAAGTTTGTGTCAGTCCCAGTGTTCGGTTTGAAGGAGACGGATGACGCAGACTGAGTGGTAGTTGTCTTAACGGTTAATGATACCGTCCACTAATTTTTACCAGTTTAACAATAGCAAAGGTAACTTTTTGCTTAACTGTGCCCACCACAGTCATATTAAATTGGCTATTCTTGTTTACCTATCCAGGTCAGCTCTGCGAGTAAGAMCTTTTTGTGGTTTTGGGCAGACTTTTGCTTTGTTTACATTGAATGCAGACCTGCACTTCAGAAATGCCAATCAAGAAACCTAACAATCTACCTGATTTAATTCTTTCAAAACTGCACCATCTAATATATTTTGGGATAAATTTTGATATAGTTGAGGATATTTTGTTTTATGATTAAATCATACTTAACTTTACAGTCAATCAAAATGACATTATCTGATACCTTTTTTATTTTTTTTCGTCAGGAGTTTATTTTAAACTGAAGTGAAGATGCAGCGTCAGCTCTATAAATTCCATCTGATCCTCTCTAAGGAACAAAAATCCCCTCTCAGTATTAATAATTCATATTTATATTTACCATCTGTGACGGGGCGGTTTTATTTCTCACGTCGTGTGTCTGTTGCCCTCTGAGATGCGTGCTGTAGTAAAACAAGAACAAGAAGTGTTGCTGTGTTTGACGTGTCTGAATTTTCACAAACAAGTGATTTAAAACATTCATAAGGAGGGAGAAAAACAGTCGAGAAGATAGCAGAGGTTGTGTTTCCTGCTTCTGAGGTTATCTGATAAAAGAAAGCGACAGCTCGTTTGACCTTGGTGTCGTTTTGTGTCTAATCCGGCGAGCTGCTGCTCAGGCTAATGGCAGCCGCTGCTAATGACACTGCTACACTGAGCCTGGCTTCTTGAGCCTGAAATGTCGGCTGATGTTAGCATATTTGAGGTCAAATCAGCAGCTATACATCTTAAGTCCATCAATATTAGACTCTTTATAGTCAGTGCCTTGAAATGTCACAGGGAGAGCGAATATCCAGGAATAAAATGTAACACTCCCTAGATTGTGTCCCACATGTGTCCCCATTTTTTTAACCCAATTTGAGGGATGGTTCTGGTGGATCCTAAGCTCACCCTATCCCAAAGTGCGTTGCTGGCCTACCGGAGATTTTTGGAATACAGTTTTAAATAAAAATCTTGCGGTAAAAAAATGTAAAGTTTAAAGCGGTTGTGTTGTTAATGCTTTTCTCATTTGCATAGATGTGCTTTTTATATTATTAGTGTTGGAAATCAAACGAGCTGGTTTGGTGAAATAAATTATTTACCTTTTTTTTTTTCTAAAATCACAGCGTTCTCTGAGTCAGCTTCAGGTGCTTAATCATAACATCTCCTAAATTTAACCAGGTTTTTCAATGCCTTTAAATTACACAATCAATTTAATGGAGAAACCTGTCAGTTTGGTTAAAAAAACAGTATTTTTTTTTCCTGTGGAGAGAACTTCCTCTGCTATGATTTTTTTTAAAATAAATATATCAAATGTCCTCAGTTGAAAACACTAAAACGATAGGAAAGACGTTTGACAACCTCTTTCCTCAGAAAGTGTTCAGTCCTAAGAACACTAAACTGTAACTTTTAATAAGTACACAGT
>NW_013952521.1:997070-998058 GCF_001266775.1 Austrofundulus limnaeus | reverse complement strand
TTTTTTTTTTCAGTAGGAAGGAGAAATTTATGTTGGGTTTGTTAGAAAATAGGTTCTTATGTTTATTAGTTATGGAACAACATTTGTTTGGAYTTTGATTTTGGTCTCTACAGCCTCATGTGGCAGAGTTTTAGCCCTTTAGCTGATAAATGTCTCATTTGTTTCTGTCTCTGTGTTAAACAGAAGTGACTTTATGTCTGTTCTCCTGTGAAAACCCTCTGCCAGCTGTGGCTGAAAACAAAGCTGCGAGGACACAAAGAGTGAAGTAAAACAGTCTCAGATAAAACAATTCATGCTCACTGAAGCTCTGAAGCTGCAGATTCTTACTGTATTTGTTTTTGTTTTTATTACAACTAAAGATGCCTGCCACGTGTCTAGTTTCCACTTTTATCATTTGAAACCTGAAGAATGCTCAAGCAACATATTTATTATTATCTGTTAACAAAAAACTGAACCAACAGGTAGTTCACAGGTTCTTGTTGTTTTTTTATTGGGAACAAGCTGCGRTCGTGCTGCTGCTTTTGAGTTTGAGCTCATCTATAAAAGTTTGTCGTCTTACAAGAGTTTTGAAACATTTTTAAAACCTCTTGTGACAAAAGAACGACTGATCCCTGTTGCAGCTGCTCTTACATGAGAACATTGGTGGTTTATTTTAAATTAATCTGCCTGTCTTCAGTTTTCTGTATTGCTTCATGATCTATCATTAGACTGAGGTTATGGTTTATTATTGCTTTTCTCATGCTTATGATTTTCTTACTTTAGCTTATACAAGATTTTCAAATTATGTTAATTAACCACATTCATCTTGGGATCTCTTGTACTTGGTCGGACTTCAGTTTTTTTTTGTTTTTTTTTCGTTCTTTGTTTCCAGGAATAATAAACTTACAGAGGAAGTTGTTTAAAGAAAATAGGTTCTTTTAGTTGTTTTGTTCAAACTTTGCTTCTTGTTTCAGTGAGTTTTTTTTCTGTCTTTCCCAGGTGAAAAAAC
>NW_013952521.1:993600-995856 GCF_001266775.1 Austrofundulus limnaeus | reverse complement strand
TACCCCTGAGGTCCAGACCAGGAAGTGGGTTCAGCAAACCCTGAGTTTGGTGAGAAACAGGTRGGGTTCAGAGACCCGTGGATGGTGACAGTGGAAATTATTAATCTTATAAATGTCAGATCTGTGGCGTCATTAAAGCTCGAGCAGATCTGACATTTRCCTTCGTGTATTTAACTAAATACCTTACAGGTGCAGCCTGTTRCCGAGCTTTCCAGACTTAATTAGGACGCTTTTAAAATCAGAATTCACCATAAAACCTAGGCGTGTCCCGATACCAGTTTTTCTCAACCCGAGTACGAGTTCTTCAGTTTGTGCTGAMTGATACCGGGTGGCTCTCCTTCCTCTCTAACTGTATCAAATCAAATATACAGCATGATATGTTCTGTTGCAACAGCTTCAAATAAATAAAAATAAGATTTTCCTTCTTAAACATGGAAGTGATAAACTTTTCACTTGAAACGTAAACTGAACCACATTCAGTGGACAATCGGTTTGGGATGTCCTGCGATGGTCTAAGCTGACAAAAAAAACAATGTTTTGACTTACAAGCAGCAGAAAAAGAGTGAAGAGAACTGAGATCAAAAGAAATAAAGCTGCTCGTTGTGGTGTGTTAAGGTCACCGCGGTAATCACACACCTGCAGCTGTCACTCCCTGACAGGCACATTAAAGTGCCTGTGGCATGTATCCTTCAAATACAAAAAGTCAAAGAAAGCATCTTTATATTTAATAAAATTGGCATAGTACACATGATTTTACCCATTTTGTCACATAACTAGCCTATTTTCTTTTAAATTTGGCTCAAAGTGAAACAGGAAGTGACATCAAAAGGGAACCCATTAATAAAATAAGCTTTGTTTATCAAAACAAAATTATTTAAACTTGAACTTTTCTCTATCTCTCTTTGATAGCGACTAAAAATAATTTAAAGAAACGTCAGGTTCTTCTCTACAGTCTGTGTTGTCAGCTGTTGTAACAACGCTCTGTTCACATGCTGACATTCCCCTTTGACATCACTTCCTGTTAATTCACAGGCAAATATCTCAACAACCGTTAATCTCARTGACGTGAAATTTGTTTTGTGGTATGTTATGAACGTTATCTTTCCAAAAATGCATTTATGTTTATTACAAAAATGTGATGTCACAGACCCTTTAAAGTCAGGCAGACAGAGAGAGAGACAAACGGTCGAGGCGTGAAAACTAAAAATCGTATCTTAAAAAATCCTGAACCATGTTCTGGTGGTCCCGAATGTTTTTATAAGTCCAAAGTTCTGTGACCAAATGTGAAGTCTGGGCGGTGGATCCAAAGAGCGATGGGTTTTGTCACTAGTTTTACAAAAAATACCACGAATTTCTGTGGGAACATTTGTCCAAAATACCCTTTTCGTGTTAAATTTTTAATWTTGTTACAACAAAGTTAAACCCGGTTCAGTGGTTCTAAAAACCTACTTTGTTTTAAAGCATCTCTGTGGTTTTCTTTGTTTTGTCTCAATCCTTGTCTTCTTTCTGCCCGTTTTGGTTTAAGTTGATTAAAACTTGTGACCCACATGCCTTCAGTCCAGGGTTTATGACCAGCATCACGACGGATCAGATTTTTATCAATTCTGCTTCATTCCTGAGCTTCTTTTGTAAGGAATTCAAAACATTCATATTAATGTTTTTATTTTAAATTTCTGCTCTAATTCACCTTTTATATTCAGTGGATGTTTTGTTTTCCTTCTAAGGATCTGGTCACATTTTTCAGTTTTCTGTCCTCAGGGTTGCTGCTTAATGTGAGGTGATTTTACAGGAAGTTTTAAAAAGCAGCTGAGGGGTTTCTGTGGTCTAAAACCATAAACAGGATTTAAAGTTCTTGAAGGACTATTAAACTAAAACCTGCTCTAATGACAGGATGACGTGTAAAGATTTGCTGTAAAGAAAACATCTGCTTTCAGTTTTTCTCTTCCTCTGATGTCACTTCTGTGAGTTAAAGCTGACAAACTCAGAAAWTTTTGAGTTTAAAGCAGCTTTATAACTTATCTGTGTCTTTTTAGCTTGTTTCAGTTTCTTTGGTTCTTTTTGTCCTCGTCTGTTCAGTTTTTGTTCCTTTGCACCTCGTCTGATCTTTGAACTCAGGGTGAACTTCTTTTATTTTTTTGAACTTTAGTGACTTTGTTGGAGGTAAATAATTAAAAACCAAGTGTAAGGGCTTCATCGGAACGAGATCTGCAGCTCTCGCTGGAGCGGTTTGCGGCCGAGTGCGAAGCGGCCGGGATG
>NW_013952521.1:985918-991491 GCF_001266775.1 Austrofundulus limnaeus | reverse complement strand
AGCCAAAAAGTCTTTTTCATCTTGTTTTGAGACAGATTTACTAAACAAGAACTGATTGTGTAAGAATAATCATCTTGTTTTCAGAATGTGTAAGATTGAAATACTTGATTTGACTCAATTTTTTCTTATTTTAAGAATCTTACCAAGTAAAATTTTCTTACTCCACTGGCAGAAATTTTTCACTTAATTTGAGTCAAAATTTCAGACTAACAAGACAAATAATCTTACACATCCTGAAAACAAGATTATTATTCTTACACAGTCAGTTCTTGTTTAGTAAATCAGTCTCAAAAGACTTTTTGGCTGATATAAGATTTAAAAACTTGGTAAAATGGACAGTTTTTGCAGTGCAAATATGGATCCTAGAAATTTTTATGGTACGTCTTGTATGTTATGTATGACAAAATATTAGTTCTGCTATTAGCTTTTAGCTATAGCAGCTAAAGATGAYGCCTATTTGATATGAAATGGGGCAATTTATTCCACAATTTTGGCCCCCACCACCCCAAATCTCTGATCGCCTCTGAGCTCACAGACCTGGAGAACGGGCAGGTATGTAAGCAGCTCTGAGAGGTAAGGAGGGCCAGGGTTATTTAAAGATTTAAAAAGATAATAAATTTAAAATGGATGTTAATATAGATTGTCAACCAGTGGAGATATTGGATTTTGTATCATCTGATGATAGTAGATTTACAAACAGAACGTTGAAGACGGGTCGGTCCGAAACGAAGACGTGCATCCATGTTTCTAACAGCTGCCACCAAAGAATCTTGACTTTATCTTTTCCATCCGCCCCAAATAAAAGATAGTTTAACAACAAGTTTTTATCAGCCTTTAAATTCAGAAGAAAACATGTTTTCCTTTAACAGCTTGTTTCTTAGAAGTCCTCGTTTCTTAAAGCCTCCTCCCTTTTTAATGTTAAAAAATCTGGATTATATCTCAGTTCTCTGAGCTTATAAATTCTGCAGTTTTAACTGTTGATGATTCCCAGTGAAAGAATGTGACCTTGTAGGTTTTGTTTGAGGAAGAAAACAGTGTTTWACTAAACTCTGCTTTCTAACAGTCAAATATATTTTTATTTCAAGGTTTCAGCTGTAATGAAATGAAATCATATGTTTTCATCCACCTTCATCTCAGGACTTCAGTGATGTTTGTTCTCGTTTAATAAAGTTGTGTTATTTTTTTAAAACTCTGACTAAAAAGCAAAATAAAAACGCTAAAAATAAACTTGAGATGATCGTTAAAAGTTCTGTTTAAACTGTTTCCTGCAGAGTYGTGAATAATTAAACCTATAATTACCAGATTCATGTTTATTTCATGTTTTTGTCCTGAAACAGTCAGCAGATGTGAGACGCTGTGAAAAAAAAAAAGAAGAACATGAATTATCTAAACGCAGGAGATGAAAGTCGATGTTTTTTGGTCTCCGAGGAGCTGCTGGAGGCAGAAAATGATCCGTAATTTAACTCTGAGGTTTGTTTCACCTTCAGGACCGGAGTCTCGGACTAAAAGCTGAAAAAGATGCTCGGTTTGTTCTGAAGGACGTGTCGTTTGGTAAAAGCTGCAGAAATCTGACTCCAAATAAAAAAAGTTTCTGATTCAGCTGCTGACGTCTTCAACCCTTTATTTTATTCAAGGTTTTTGTTTTTGAGTTGGAACATCTGAACTGAGAAACACTCGACTGTGGAAAATAGATCCGATGGTTCAGATTTGAATAACTCACTCCTAATTTATATTTAAAACTTATTTTCATTTTTAATTCGAGGTGTTTGTTTTGTTATGAGACAAGTAAGGTTTCAGGACCGGTATCCATGGATCTGGGTCAGCGACGGMGCTCCGAGCGGTACCAAGAAAGTGATAAGTGTCTTCGGCTGAAAACAAGGGCAGGCAGCTAAAACCTGAGTGGATGTTTCAGCTGAACGTCCAGAGGGAGATTAATCCAGAGTTCAGTTCATCTGCAGCTAAACTGAGACAAAAAACATAAAAGGTTTGATTCAAGGAGCTGCTGAAGATCCAACATCTCTGCTAAAAACAGTGGAACCACAGCTAAAKGCCAAAACACTACCCAAATCTGGCAAAATGACAGCTAAAAGTAGCAACATGCTAGCTAAGAGGTTTAAAGGGAAAATCTATGCTAGCTAATGTGTGAAAGGACTAACAGTAACAAAAAGCTAAAAGTAGCAAAGGAGGAGCTAAAAATAGAAGTAGGCTAGCTAAAGTAACAATAAGCTAGCCAAAAGCTAAGAGTAGCAAAGGAGGAGCTAAAATAGCAAAAATGTAATCAAAAACTAAAAGTAGCAAAGGAGCAGCTAAAATAAAAGTAGGCTGGCTAAAAGCTAGAAGCAGCAAAAAGCTAACAGTGACAAAAAGCTAACCAAAAACTAAAAGTAACAAAAAGCTAAACAAAAACTAAAAGTAACAAAAACCTAACCAAAAACTAAAAGTAACAAAAAGCTAACCAAAAACTAAAAGTAACAAAATGCTAACCAAAAACTAAAAGTAGCAAATGAGCAGCTAAAAATATAAGTAGGCTGGCTAAAAGCTAGAAGCAGCAAAAAGCTAACAGTAACAAAAAGCTAACCAAAAGCTAACAGTAACAATATGCTAACCAAAAACTAAAAGTAGCAAAGGAGCAGCTAAAAATATAAATAGGCTGTCTAAAAGCTAGAAGCAGCAAAAAGCTAACAGTAACAAAAAGCTAACCAAAAACTAACAGTAACAAAAAGCTAACCAAAAACTAACAGTAACAATATGCTAACCAAAAACTAAAAGTAACAAAATGCTAACCAAAAACTAAAAGTAACAAAATGCTAACCAAAAACTAAAAGTAGCAAAGGAGCAGCTAAAAATATAAATAGGCTGGCTAAAAGCTAAAAGTAACAAGAAGCAAATTAAAGCTAATAGTAACAAAACTTTCACCAAAAACTAAAAGTAACACAAAGCTAACCAAAAACTAAAAGTAGCAAAGGATGAGATAAAAATAGAAATACTAAAAATAACAAAAAGCTAACCGAAAGTTAAAAGTAGCAAAATGCTATCCCAGAGGTTAGCTAAAGGAAAAAGTATCGAATTCTGGATAAAAGCTGAAAGTGTTAAAACACTTGTGAAAAGTTAAAATAACCAAAATGCTAACCAAAAGCTATAAAAAAAGGAAAATGCTAGCTAAAAGTACAAAAATGGTAGCTAAAAGCTAACAGTAAGTAAACGTACCAATAAAAGAAGAACCAACAGAATGATAGCTAAAAGCTAAACATAGCAAATGGATAGTTGAAAGCAGACGTTAGCTATGAGCTAAAGATCTTGGACAGAAAGAAGCAGCAGCCAAAGCAGATTTCAAGAAGAACAAAGTTATTTCTGAGGAACTAAGAAGATTTTAATATTTTCTATGAGGAAACTAAACTATTTGCATTTTCGTAGAGAAACACAAMTGAACTCATTTCTTCACACAGTCTGACCTTCAGGGTGAATCTGCTGAGAAGATCAGCAGCTGTCCTAATAATGGACTCTAAATGACCTTTGACCCCTCCTTGATTGCCAAGGTCCTTTTATTAGGTTTGGTTTAAATCATTTTAGAATCCATAAGACCAGATCTTTTTTTTATTTCTTGATGAGGATCAGAAGGAGGTCGTCGTTTTGCCCGTGACAAAAATCTTCTCTTTTTTTTCTTCTTTATAAAAGATGGTCTGTCAGAATTATGCCTTCGTTTGTTTACTAAAACTGAAGACATCAGGAGGGAAACCACAGAAACATTTTCAGATGTTTGATCTGTCAACTGATTCATGAAGGACTGAGGAAGACTCAGCAGATCTGATGAAGAGGTCAGAGAAAGGCCGAATGTTTGTGTTCACCTTCCTCCTGGGACCCTGAAGACCTGACCATCAGGCGCTCATCTTTAGCTGTTTCTGATGCTCATCTTTAGCTGTTTCTGATGCTCATCTTTAGCTGTTTCTGTTGCTCATCTTTAGCTGTTTCTGATGCTCATCTTTAACTGTTTCTGATTATCATTTTTAGCTGCTGCTCCGTGTTTCTGATGCTCATCTTTAGCTGTTTCTGAAGCTCATTTTTAGCTGTTTCTGATGCTCATCTTTAGCTGTTTCTGATGCTCATCTTTAGCTGTTTCTGATGCTCACTTTTAGCTTCTTCTGATGCTCATCTTTAGCTGTTTCTGATGCTCATCTTTAGCCTCTTCTGATGCTCATCTTTAGCTGTTTCTGATGCTCATCTTTAGCTGTTTCAGATGCTCATCTTTAGCTGCTTCTGATGCTCATTTTTAGCTGTGTCTGATGCTCATCTTTAGCTGTTTCTGATGCTCATCTTTAGCTGCTCCTCGGTGTTTCAGACGCTCTTTGCTCCATTAGAGACATGTTGTCAAACATATGCAGGGGCGTGGTGAGAGACGTCCAGGGGGCCGGGATTGTGGAGACGATGTCCAGACCACTCAGATCTGACAGACCCTCGTGGCGCTGCTCGTCTGTTTGCGGCTCCGCCCTGAAATCTATATTTGTTATTGCGCCCCCCCGCCCCTCTCAGAAAGTCGTCTACCAGCTCTCGCCTGGTGTCCCCCCCAGAGGGAGGCTGGTCCATTTTCATACGTGTCCCTCCAAGTGTTTGTGTCGACAAACAGCTCGAGGTCTGGAGGAGAGGAGGGGGTGGGGTTATTTAGGGAAGTGCTRGCGGTCAGTGGGGTGTCAGCACCTCACCATCACGCTCACTAACGAGGACTGCAGTCCATCAGACACTGAAAGGTCTCCCCAGACCTGGTCTCAGAGCTCTGAGAACACTTTGGAATCTGACTGAATTTAAACCACAAAAACCAGATCATTAAAGAACCGTTTGTTCCATCTTCGCCGTTCAACAAAACAAATAAAACTTGTTTGTTCTTTGCAGCAAACAATAAAAAAAACTAAGAATCAAAGATTCTGTCTCTGATTAAAGGGTCTGGAGGAGGTCCGGTCTGATGGCAGTCCGGTCATAAAACGGTTGTTTTATAGGGTCTTTGATCCGGTGACCCCTGCAGGAAGCTCTTTACGGCGCTGTCAGCAGTTTCCACCTCGAGGACTGCAGAGGAATATTAATAAAGAGCAAAATCCATGAAGGAAGCTGAAACAAGAGGAGGAAGATTTACTTTATTCACCAAACGCTTCTGGACCAAATAAATTCAATAAAATACAGCAGAGTTTTATAAGAAAAAAAATACATTAAGGATCAGATTTTGTTCAAACTGAATGAGATTTATTTTTGTCTGGATGCTGAGTCAGCGTTTATCCTGCCACTTCCTGGTTGGATGTTTTTGGGTTAGGATTAGAAAAAAGGATCATGTTTGGGTTATATCTAATCTTTTTTATAATATCCTTATTTAGTGTCAGTGTTTCAGTGTTAATTGATGCTATTTTGTTGATTGCTATGCTAAAATGCCAACATGCTAACACRTGACAAAGTTCTCATCTTCCAGTGGAGTTTAGTTAATTGTAGGGGTGTAAGAAAATATCGATACACTGAAATATCGCGATATTTCATTTCCCGATACTGTATCGATATTCTAAAGCCCTGTATCGATATTCTAAAGCCCTGTATCG
>NW_013952521.1:975650-985499 GCF_001266775.1 Austrofundulus limnaeus | reverse complement strand
ATATCGGGATATATCGTATCGTGACCCCTCTGTCATGATATGTATCGTATCGCCAAATTCTTGCCAATACACAGCCCTTGAGTTACTTATTTCAGATTAGAAGATTTTTGTTGGGGAATAATGATTATTTTGCCGTATTTGCAACATTAATCAGTTGTATTTTGTTGTTTTCTTTGCTAACATGCTAACACAAGACTCTTATCAGTTACTAAAACTACCTTGTTAGGTCGTGGTTATGGTTTTATGCTTTCTATAATTTACATCTTTATTTATTGTTGATTGGTTTTATTTTGTTGGTTGATTTTGGTCTTTTTTCACTTCCTGGTTGGGTTTAGCCCTCGATACTTGGTCAGGATTAGGAAAATGTTTGCTGTTTGTGATATAATCTTTTTATAACGTGTTTTTTGTTGGATGTTTTGGTAACACATGGACACTTCTTCACTTCCTGTTTGGGATTAAAACAGCCGAGAAAACTCCTTAGTTTGGAGGAAAACAATTATAGATAAGACTAAAATATGTTCTGCCTCCTACATTTTGCTTCCATTTTCTGTTTTGAAATCCTGGATGCCGAATGTTTCTGAATTGTTTCTGTAATTTGCTGAATAGTCGGGAACTATGAGGTCGTTTTGGTGTCTGGTGTTCAGGTTTTATATTTTAAAAWTCCACTTGGTCACAAATGCTGGTTTTGATTTGAATTCTGACGTTTTGATGTTTAAGTTTAACCTCCTGTGAGCTGAGGCTGATTTTATGCTCCACAAAGAGTTTCAGTCATTTTCCTAAAAGGTTAAATTGATTTTCTGAACCCAACAATGATCTGACTGAGTTTCTGAATTGGTGGTTTTTAAATCTGAAGCTGCCTGAARACATAAAGATCATCCCTGTTTGTTTTGAGCACCGTCCAAAGTGACTCATTTTGTTTGGAATGTTTTTATTATTTTATTTTGTACAAGATCAGATCAGTTTAACATCGAGAAGTTTTGTTTCAAAGCTATGTCTTTGTGTTCTGTTTTCTATAAATCTTCTGATTATTTATGAGCATCTTTATTAGCATTACTCAACTCCGCTGGGTTTTTATTTGTTCTTTTTCCCCAAAATGTTTTCACAACATGTCATTTACATAAAATATAACCTGAGCAGGAATAATTGGTTTGTTTTTGACATTTAAGATTTAATTAGTTTCCAAACAAGTTTTATTGTTCCTTTTTTGAACACCATCTTCAGAAAATATGCAGCTTCACTCTTTAATGCCTGCCTTTGTCTGTTAGCAAAATATCTCATGAAGTAATGAATGAAGTTTAAGGAAAAAAGAGCAACTAGAACTTAGTGAAAAAGCCTCCTGTTAAAAATAATATTCAGGTCAAAAATAAAAACCAAAAGTGCTCAGCCCTAAATACAGCGGGTAAAATAAGTATTGAACACGTCACCATTTTTCTCAGTAAATATATTACTAGAGGTGCTAATGACATGAAATTTTCACCAGATGTTGGTAACAACCCAAGTGATCCATACATACAAAGAAATCAAACCATAAATGTCCAGAAATGAAGTTATTTGTAATAATGTGGAATGGCACAGGGAAAAAGTATTGAACACACTTACTGAAATTTATCTAATACTTTGTACAAAAGCCTTTGTTGTCAATGACAGCTTCAAGACGCCTCCTGTATGGAGAAACTAGTGGCATGCATTGCTCAGGTGTGATTTTGGCCCATTCTTCCACACAAACAGTCTTCAAATCTTGAAGGTTTCGTGGACCTCTTCTATGAACTCTGATCTTTAGTTCTTTCTATAGATTTTCTGTTGGATTCAGGTCAGGTGATTGGCTGGGCCATTCCAGCAGCTTTAGTTTCTTTCTCTGAAACCAACTGAGAGTTTCCTTGGCTTTGTGTTTGGGCTCATTGTCTTGCTGAAATGTCCAGCCACGTTTCATCTTCATCATCCTGGTAGATGGAAGCAGATTTTTATCAAGAATGTCACTGTACATTTTTCCACTCATCCTTCCTTCAATTATTTGAAGTTTGCCAGTACCATATGCTGAAAAACAGCCCCACACCATGATGTTCCCACCTCCAAACTTCACTGTTGGTATGGTGTTTTTGGGCTGATGTGCAGTGCCATTTGACCTCCAAACATGATGTGTATTCTGGCATCCAAACAGTTCAATGTTGGTCTCATCTGACCAGACTATATTCTCCCAGTATTACACAGGCTTGTTTAAATGTTGTGCAGCAAACTTTAAAGGACCTTCAACATGCTGTTTCTTCAGCAGTGGAGTCTTGTGTGGTGAGCGTGCATACAGGCCATGGTGGTTCAGTGCATTACTTATTGTTTTCTTTGAAACAAACGTACCTGCTAATTCCAGGTCTTTCTGAAGCTCTCCACAAGTGGTCCTTGGCTCTTGGACAACTCTTCTGATAATTCTTTTCACTCCTCTGTCAGAAATCTTGTGAGGACCACCTGGTCGTGGTTGGTTTATGGTGAAATRATGTTCTTTCCACTTCTGAATTATGGCCCCAACAGTGCTCACTGGAACCTTCAGAAGTTTAGACATTCTTCTGTAACCGATGCCATCATTATGCTTTGCAACAATAAGGTTGTGAAGGTCTTGAGAGAGCTCTTTACTTTTACCCATCATCAGATGGTTCTTGTGTGATACCTGGCCATCATTTGGGACTGAACCAACTGATATTAACTTGCACTGACAAGGGGCAGGCTTGTTTTCTAATTACTGAGAGAGTTCAGCTGGTGTCTTGGCTTTCCATGCCTTTTTACACCTCCCTTTCTTCATGTGTTCAATACTTTTTCCCTGTGCCATTCCACATTATTACAAATAACTTCATTTCTGGACATTTATGGTTTGATTTCTTTGTATGTATGGATCACTTGGGTTGTTACCAACATCTGGTGAAAATTTCATGTCATTAGCACCTCTAGTAATATATTTACTGAGAAAAATGKTGACGTGTTCAATACTTATTTTACCCGCTGTATCAATTAGTGTTGGAGATCCAAAATGGCCGACACAGCTAATAAAATCTTATCAAACACAAAAAAATGGTTAGGACTTTTTGTGGTAGTAGCTGAGAGTTTTAGTACTTAATACATGCGATCATGGTTTTTGGTGGTTTTAGTAGACCGATGAGTTGTTAGGGTTATGTAGACAGATGGGCGGAGTGGCTGCAGCTGTGACTAATGAAACCAAAACCAGGTGTGACTGTGCACAACCAGACTGAAGGGCAGAAAGTACCAGGAGAGTAAACAAAAAAATGTGGTGACACCTCCGGAAATGTTTTAATTGGAGGTCACTAATTTTTGGGGGGAGTGACGTGCCCCCTTAAAAAAAAAGAGTGCCCCCCTCTGAAAACACAATGGACCAGAACCAACACAAGAATGTTGGTGGATGATACAACGAGGCAATTAAACTYAACATTTTAATGACACATCAACACAAGGCAGAGGCGTAATTCTTCCTCCTTTTCTTCGAATTTAAAGACTCTCAGACTCAGCGACGTGTACAATATAAGCAGCGAATAAAATTATCGCCTTTAGCGGTAAATCAATCCTAATTAGCTTCAGCTGTTAAACTGCTCTCCCTGCGTCTCATGGAAGCCGTCAAACGATGTCAAAAAAATAAATCCTGGCTGTTTTATTACCTTATTACTCACACTGTGAAGGGAAACACTCTGCATATGTTTAACAACCATAAATCATTCTTCATTTCAAGGTCTACCCTCTTTGTCTAAAAGCTGCAGCCTTTTCGAAGTAAAGCTTCGGCTCGGCGTGACTCTGATGTCTGAACCAGGCCTCCTTGTTTGCTTCTGTTTTTAGCTTTGTTGTTTATTTTATTCATATGGAACCTAAAGTGACTTTATTGCTTTGAGAACAATAAATTTGCATTAAGTGTGAGCAGCTGCCTGAGGCAGGATGTGTACTCATGGAAATGTGGCTCCAATAAAAGGTGACAATTATGGACTTTATGCTGATTTTTTTTACACTTTGATGAAAATTTGTAGAAAACGAATTTTCTCCAGAACAACTAGGAGCTTAAAACCCATCACGAAAAGATTATTTAAAGCTTCTGTCTGAAATTTCAACCACTTTTTCTCTAGTAATTTATGTTTTTTTTTATTTTGTGACAATGTAAACAGACAAAATGGTGACCCTTAGATTAATAATTGTAGAAGAAGAGTTCAGAAAATCGAGATAAAAATAATGTTTAAGTTGTCAGCGGCTTAAACTAGGACAGAAACAAGCAGAGTAAAAAGTTAGAACACATTTTTATACAATTTACCTTTATTCATTTTAGGTAGTGTTGCTTTTCAGATATTTACAGTAATTTGTTTTAGCTGGTGCAGCTTTTCTAGTGTTATGGTAAATGAATTAAAGGTGGTGCGGCTTTTCCTGTATTTATGGTAAATTAATTGTAGTTGGTACATCTTTCCTAGTATTTACGGTAAATTAATTAGAAGTGGTGTAGCTTTTCTAGTATTTAGGTGGTACATCTTTCCTAGTATTTACTGTAATTATTTTAGGTGATGCAGCTTTCCTGGCATTACGGTAAATTAATTATAGTTGGTGCATCTTTCCTAGTATTTACTGTAATTATTTTAGGTAGTCCAGCTTACCTGATATTACGGTAAATTAATTTTCGGTGGCGCAGCTTTTCTAGTATTTATGGTAATTCATTTAGGTGGTACATCTTTTCTAGTATTTACTGTGATTATTTTAGGTGGTGCAGTTTTTCTAGTATTTATGGTAAATTTATATTTAGCCATTTATATTTAGTTCCTGGTTTGCAGTTTTTATCTATCGCTATACTAATTTTAGCCTTTAGATTTTTCCTCAGTTATCCCGTGAATATTTCAACATTTTTTGAAAGACAAACGATAATACTGTTTTTGATTTTTGTTACTAGAAATAAAAATACAAATGTGTACCTTTCTGGGTAATAATGAAGGGACGAAGAAGATGAGAAATGATGAGTAAAGCTGAGTTTCATTGAAAAGTTCAGACACACAGGCAGTTACATTATCACCCCCTTTTTGACGGTAAAGAAACATAAGTTTGAGGTTTTCTTGTGAATCATGTTAATCTTCTTCAGATCAAACCGTATTAAATACAAATAAACACTGATCACTGACTGCAGGTTCTGATGGGTTTTAAACCCAAACATCTTCTGGAATAATAAGGTTAGCTGCAGCATGAAACATTCAGTGCAGATTCTGAAGGATTATTTCATCTTCGGGTCAGGCTCTCTGTCAGCAGACCGAACCAGAACATTTTTCTCTGAGGTTTTATAGACAGTTCTGACCCAGAGGCAGTGGAGGGTCGACTCAAATCCCTTTTTCTGGTGACAGCTGGACCTTTTCTCTGAAAAGGCAACGTTTGTGAAGTGACATGACTAAAATATTAAAATAAAGATAACGTATTGGGACATAGACACCAGAAAAAACTTTTTCTATATTAAGAATTTAGAATTACTTTAGATTTACCATAATTTAGAATTACCGCAATAACCTTACTTAAACAATTTTTCTCTAATAAAGATCTTATAATTTTATATTCTGTTCTTTTCACTCATTATCATGTTTTTTTCAGAAACTGCTTTGCCCATAATTAATTTACCATAAATACCAGAAAAGCTGAACCACCTTGAATACTAGAAAAACTGCACCCCCTAAATAGATGACTATAAATACTAAAAAGGCTACATACATACATATATATGGTAATATAAACTTAAACTAAAGCTGCACCACCTATAATTAATTTACCATAAATATTAGAAAAGCTGCACCGCCTATAGTTAATTTACCGTAAATACTAGAAAAGCTGCACCGCCTATAGTTAATTTACCGTAAATACTAGAAAAGCTGCACCGCCTAGTTAGTTTACCGTAAATACTAGAAAAGCTGCACTGCCTAGTTAATTTACCGTAAATACTAGAAAAGTTGCACAACTTAAATAAATACCTATAAATATTAAAAAGCCTGCAAAAAGGCTTAGAAAAGATACATTCAATATCAAAACTATAGCTAAAAAATAACAAGTGTGACTAAAAGCAAGAAAGAACACAAACGTGGCTTAAAGTTAAATTAGCTAAACAAAACCTTACTAGGTGAAATTCGTAAAAGCAAAAATAAACAAAGTAGGAGCTAAAATTAGTAGCTAATAGGTAATTTTAAATAAAAGGCAGCTAAAATTAGCTTGATGATGTGATAGCGAAATTATAGCTCCAAATTGTCAAAATACAACAATAGCTAAAATTATCAAATCTATCAGAACAGCATCTAAAAGCTAAAAGTAACAGAAACATAGCTAAAAGCGACTGGACAGTAGCTAAAAGAGCATGCGTTCTGAGGCAGATTAAAAAAGGTTGGCTGTGGCGGCCATCTTGAATTACTTTCAGAAGTTCTGTTAAGATTGGTTTAGACTGGTTTAGGAGTATTTATCTGTATTTTTGTAACAGAAACAAAAACATTATCTGTTTCTGTGTTTCAGCATGAAAAATAAAACAGACCAGGGTGTCCATCTTGTTTGAAAAGTGACCCGTTTGCTCTTGTTTCAGATAATGTTTACAGAAAATGCCTCACCAATGGGACGTGGGCGCCGAAGGGGAACTACTCCATGTGCAAGGCCATTCTTCACGAGGAGGTAAGACGCCGCGGTCGGTGTTGTGTTTGTGTTCGTACCCCCTGATTGATGAGGCCGTTTTGAGTCCATCTTCAAAGCAGAGAAACCTGCACTTTAATCACAGCAAAGCAAAAGGTCAGGAGTGGAAGGAGACGCTGTTCTCTGGGTTCGGGGTTTGGTTTCTTAGTGATTCAGTCCTTGAAGGTGGGCGGTGTGCATTTCTTCAAGAAGTGCTGGTTTCTTTGTTTTTTTTTACAACCCAAAGTCTGTAAAATCCCTAAAATAGCCATCTGCAGCAGCATCGATGTTCCCGCGGGACGTGTTCTGATCCTGCTGTGCTCCAGATTTGATCCAATCACATGTTGCTGTTATTTGTTGGCTTTTGTTTTTCGTCTCAGCCTCCACCTGGATGGTGCATTGTGATGATGATGATGGTGATGAGTGTTCATTTTAATTAGGACCGAGCAGCAGACTGAACACTCTGACCTGAATCAGTTCTGCAACAATCAGACCTCTGACGGGTCGGTGTTGGATGTAAACGAGAGAATAACACGATGGGAAACATGTGACTCGGGCTGTTTTTTATTTTTGTTGAATCTGTTGTCACCAAATATTAAATAGTTTCCCTCCATAAATAATCTATTCTGAGGTTATTTATTATTCTATTCTTATCTAAATTCTTGTCACGCACCAGAAAGATGGATGTTCTCATAAATTCCACTAAGAGACTGCAGCAAAACAATATAAATCTGTTATATTTACATCTCTGGTATTAATCAGCCTAAAATACAAACTTGTGTTTTAAAAAATGGCTGCAGAGTTTCTTGTATTGTTTCACTCAGACAACAGCAAATATAGTTCTTATTACAGATTAAAATGTGACTTTGTTTTTTTGTTTGTGTAACAATGTTTGTGTTGCTGAACTCAGTCAGCCTGGTTGTATTTTTATGATTACCTACATATATATATATAAAATCTCCCGGTTAAAACTGCATGTTCTGTGGGCTCAAATGTCTGTTAGCAAAATATCATATCAACTGATACACATTTTTATTACCATTTATCGCTTCAGGTTTAAGTGGACAACTGAAAGAGCTAACTCTGTTTTTGATGCTAGCTTACATCTCTTTTAAAATTGATTTAATTTATTATTTCACCACATTTGTATTTTTTACACGATAATAAAAAAAATGCTGTAATGGAGAAAGTCAAAGTAATGCTAGCAGCTAATCATTGAAATGTATTAGCAAGTTGTTAGCTACCCTTTATTAGCTTTAGCGAAATAAATCAGCTTTAGCACAACACAGCTTCTTAGTCGCACATAAATGTTCACTTTAAGTCAGTGCTTTTGAATAATGTGGCATTTATATAAAAATATTTACAACTATCAGTTTTAGCCGTAACAGTTTTATTAACCCACCTCTAAATAATTCATTTTTGTTCTCCTTTTTTAGCATTAGCATAACAAAACATGTTAGCCTCTTAGCATTAGCTCCTGCTAAGCTTCTTTTTTACACTCAGTTTGGAATTTTTGAGGCATTATGTTTTTAAATGATGTTTCAAATGTACATTTTTAACAAAAATAAATTGTTATTGCTGTAGTGATACCAGTTTAATCAGCCCACACTTGTGATTGTTCCATAAGCTACCTTATTAGCTTTAGCATTTATGAATTTTATTTTCAGGTTTTGGCTATGGTAGCTTTAGTTTTGAAGCAAATATGTATTCCTTGATAAACATATTTAATCTATATTATGTGTTATTGGTATATGGTGTTTTGTAGCAAATATGTATTCCTTGATAAACATATTTAATCTATATTATGTGTTATTGGTATATGGTGTTTTTTATTATTTATTTATTTGTTTATTTATTTATTACATTTAGGCCCTTTTGTTGAGTTCTCAGCTGAACATGAGCCAAAATATCCTGGAACTACAATAAAGGCTGTTGTCTCTCTGGAGAGCTGGTTTTGATTTGTATCTTAATGTACAGTTTACAACAGCTGGGTTCCTTTTTCATTACGCAAACCAGATGAGTCAGGGATCTGATCAGAATCCACTTTAGAGAGGTTTTCTGATTGAGGGAGACGCCCGGGCGAACACACAGAGTGTTAAAGATTACTTGTTATCTCTCCTGGGAAGACCTTAAAGTTCCTCGGCAGGAGCTGAGAAATTTGCCCCCCGGAGTCGAGATGGTCGTCTTCACGTTTCAGATAAGTGTCAGGTTTGCGTGAGGGGAAGGAACCAGATGCAGCCTTACAGGCAGGAGGTGCCGAGCAGGACTTTATTAGATTATCTGAAAACAAAGGCGCCTCTATAGCAGTAAACCCAACGAAACAAAAGACAGAATTGAAGGTGACGTACAAAATAAAGGAATAAAAAGAAAAGCCAGGGTTTCACTTAAAGGCAACTGAAAACTAGAGCAAGACAGCAGATAATATTAATATAGAACAGGTGTGCTAATTAGAAACTAAAGCCAGGTGTGAGGAGGGAAAACACAGACGATAACAAACCCTAAACTGAGAAAYCTGTCTGCAGTGACTCCAGGTTTCTGTGCTGCCAGGCAACTAAACTTTTAATAAGCCGTGTCTGCTGCAGTCTTGATATCAACGACACTTTTCTCCGTTTGTAATCTTAAATTTAAATCGAGCGTTTCTCCCCTCCAGGAGAACTCGTTCGTTAAGGAGCGCAGCTCTCGTTACAATCAGGGATCAGACGCAGCCGGCAGTTCAGAGGTCCGAGAAAGAGAAGATTGTTCTCTGCTTCTCAATTAATTTAGAAATGTTCTATCAGGAGACGCTCGGCAGGGTCCGGTCACCTTAAAGGATGTTGATGGAGCGTTGATTTAACGGCACGTTCACGTTGCATGGTTGTCACTTGGTCTCAGTTTTCATGTGATGCTCGGAACATTAATCAATGGTGGATTAATGGAGCTGGAGCTGCACAGCAGGACTCAGRATAAAACCTCAGTGTGAGATCTCCTGCAGCTTCAAAAACTACATTTGTTACAACAATGAGATTATTGATGTTTTCAYTTCCTGGTTTATTATTAGTGAGAAAACATAAAGAATAATAAATAATGTTTGACCATCTTTGTTTAATTTCTGCCACAATTTTGATTTACATTTCCTTCATCAAGACCTGATAATGGAACAAGAGGAAGATGATGGATGGATGGATGGATGGATGGATGGATGGATGGATGGATGGATGG
>NW_013952521.1:973658-975145 GCF_001266775.1 Austrofundulus limnaeus | reverse complement strand
CAGGTCATCAATGGTCTTGATGTGAGTGGAACAGATGTGTCAGAGTGGATTAAAGGGGTTTAATCCCAGTGCAGACACCAGCGGGTTGTTTAATTCACTCCCAGCACAGATTAGAAAGGACAGCCGAGTCGTTTCAGGAAGATGTTAAACCCATCTCTGGTTCTGGTTCTGGTTCTGATTCTGGCTCTGGTTCTGGTTCTGGTTCTGTTGAGGCGTTTAGTTCATCTGCAGCTGATGATATCTGTTCTCTGATCAGTGATTGGCTGTTTCTGTGTCAGAATGACAAAATAAAAGCTCCAGTTCTGAACAGGATGTTTATTGGCTGCAGCCTTTCAGAGTAAAGGTCTTCTTTTAGCTCAGTGTCTAAAAAACAAAAAAACTTTTCCATAAATACACAAAAATATAGCAAATTAAAGCTCATGGGTCATAGACTGTCCAAAATAAAACACCAAACAGCCATCAAGTATTTTCAGAAAACAAAAAACACGTTTTCAGGAAATATTACATTTTGGAAGAAAAACAATTTTCTAAAACAACAAAGGTTTATTAAATAAAAGCAATATTTCAGAAAAACTTTCAACGAAAACCTGAAACCTTCAGAAAACAAAAGAGCAGGAGCAGAAAAACCTTGAAACAGATTTAAGGAATATTAATAAAACAAAACTCAACATTTAGAAAAACAAAAGAAAAACAACAAACAAAACATTAAACTTATAAAAATACAACTTTTCTCTTAAACTTCTTGTTCTTTTTCTGATATTTGTCATATGTTTTGGTTAAAATTTGTGTTTTTCTTTCTGATTTTGTGTATCTTTGTTTTTTGTTTTATTTTGGATAATAGTATAGCTGTTTGAACATCATTCAAGATGGCTGCTGCGATTAAATGAGCCCATCAAACACCTGAAAATCTGTCCGTTTGATGGATTTTGAGCAGATTTCTGTTTGTTAGTGTTTATTAAATATATTTATTAATTCAAAGTWTTAAATTTATTCTAAAAAATATATATACAATCTGCTCCAAAAAAACATGATCAGGCTAAAAAAATGGCCCCAGTAATTCATGTTAAAACTAAGACAAAATGTTTTATTATGTTTTGTTTAAAGTTTGTTTCTTTATTTCTGAGTTTTCCAAGAATTTATTCATAACTCGAGCGAGACTGAAATGTGAGCAGAACTCCCACGGCCTGTTCAGAACCTCAGCAGGAGGCAGAAGCTCAGAAACTCGGAGAGGAAAGAGGATTTTACTGAAATAGAGTCTCTGAATAAAATCTGTCGATCAGAAAATAAAAAAAATAAAAAATCTGTTTTTGTTTCTCCCTGCAGAAAAAAGGGAAGATGCATTATCAGATCGCCGTCATCATCAACTTCCTGGGTCACTGCATCTCCATGGTGGCGCTGCTGGTCGCCTTCTTCCTCTTCCTGTGTCTGAGGTACGAGTCGGACCGACACACACACAAACACACACACACACACACACACACACACAC
>NW_013952521.1:970317-973603 GCF_001266775.1 Austrofundulus limnaeus | reverse complement strand
CACACACACACACACACACACACACACACACACACACACACACATAATCCGGAGCTTCAAAGCGTCTCGTTCTTATTCAAGAACCTTTTGGTCATGGACTGAAACCGTCACTATCTCAGTCCAGCAGATGTAAAATAAATAAATAAATAAAATAAACCGTGACCCTGATCGGAACAACGGACCGGTCCAAAACGGACCTCGAGTTCTCTCGCCGGGCCCAAGCGGCGCCAGGAGTGCACCTTCCTCCGACCAGCCGAAATCAGCCGAACGTTAATGAGAGAAAGGTCTTAGCACCTTCAGCTGTTATCGACTGCAGAGACACCACCGGGGGGAGGGGGAGGTGTGTGTGTGTGTGGAGGTGTGTGTATGTGTGTGGAGGTGTGTGTGTGTGTGTGGAGGTGTGTGTGGTGGTGGGGGGGGGGGTGAAAGGGCAGAACCGGGATAAACAGAACTTCAGGGTTTCTCCTGGAGGTGAGGTGGTGGACGACAGCCGGCCTTTATTACTCACCTTTACACTTTGTAATGACATCAAGATGAAGGGATGAAGGAGTGATGGAGGAGGAGTGATGGAGGAGGAGTGATGGAGGAGGAGGAGTGTTGGCTGCAGTGTTTCTGTGTTTAAACAATGTTTCTTGATGTTTTTTCTGCAGAAACACTCAGAGCTCTGGGATTACAGAAACAAATCTTCAGATCTAATCTGAGAAACAGCAGAAATAATCTGCATTTACTGTATATCAGGTCACTGTCGTCCCCTGAAGAATCAGACATTACAGTTCAGAGCTGAAACTCTAATAAATGTCTCTAACTTTAAGGTTCAGTGATGTGATGTGAGGAGGTCCAGGCTCATTTTGGTTCTTTGAGTTTTTTTCTTGGAAACGTTTCTTTTTCCATAGAAGGACGGTTGAAAAACGTAAAACCTTAATAATTTCTAAAAACAAGTTTCTCTTTGATTCACACACTGAACCAACTGAGGAGGACTACCTCCAGTCTGCACCTTCACCTCAGACCAACACCTGGACCTGTGGTTCTCAAAGATTGCCTTCGGCTCAAAAAGACCCAGGGTCTGGACCTGACCTGGGTCATTTTGATCCGTCAACAGGAGCTCTACCAACTCTGGCAAAAAGAAGAGTTTTAGAATATCAGCTGAATTCTTCAAGAACCAGGAATATAAACCCAAATTCAACCATGGACCGTCGAAGAGCTAATTGGTCAGTCTGTTCATGTGGGAGTTTCTGATTGGTTGATGTATTTATTTAGACGTTTCTGATTGGTCAGTTTGTTTAAATAGATGGTTCTGATTGGTGGATCTGTTTAAATAGATGGCTCTGATTGGCGTATCTGTTTAAATAGATGGTTCTGGTTGGTCAGTTTGTTTAAATAGATGGTTCTGATTGGTCGGTTTGTTTAAATAGATGGTTCTGATTGGTGGATCTGTTTAAATAGATGGTTCTGATTGTTCGGTTTGTTTAAATAGATGGTTCTGATTGGTGGATCTGTTTAAATAGATGGTTCTGATTGGCGTATCTGTTTAAATAGATGGTTCTGATTGGTCAGTTTGTTTAAACAGATGGTTCTGATTGGTCGGTTTGTTTAAATACTGTAGATGGTTCTGATAGGTGGATCTGTTTAAATAGATGGCTCTGATTGGCGGATCTGTTTAAATAGATGGTTCTGATTGGTCAGTTTGTTTAAATAGATGGTTCTGATTGGTCGGTTTGTTTAAGTAGATGTTTCTGTTTGGTCGTTTTGTTTAAATAGGTGGTCCTGATGGGTCGATCTGTTTATTTAGACATTTCTGATTGGTCGATCTGTTTAAATCGATGGTGACTCCAGAGAGAACATGACGATTTAAAATCAAGTGGAGTCAAATCAATTCCTGGCAAAAAGCTTTTCTCCATCAGTCAGCATCAGCTGATATCAGCCGATGAGTTTCTACTAACAGCTGAACATTTCATTTTAAACAGAACCTGCAGCTGATTCCTTTAATATCAGAAGAGATCTGAGAGTTTCAGAGATTAAACGCCGGCAGCTGAAGCTCCGGATCTGCAGGACCTCCTTGGTGTTTCCACTTATTGTGTTTGAATTATTAAAAAKAACTTTTTTATCACCTGCTGCCTGATTCAGCTGCTGATGTAGACATCCTGAAACTCTGTTTTCTTTCAGCTCTTTTAGCTCTCTTTGAGCCACACTTCAACTTGGATTGGGTGGTTAGATGTATTTAACTCTAACAAAGATCTCAAACGATTATCTGTTCAACGATGTCGTCGTTAATTTATGATGAATTCCTTCATTAAAGATTGAGCTCTAATTAAAACCACAGAAATGCTCCTCATCCTCAGCCAAATGTTCAGCTTCATTTCAGGATTTATCTGCTGAARTTGAAGCTGCTGGGATGCTGCGGTTAAAGTAAATTAAAACAGACTAATATGATTTGTAATTCTCATAAACTCATATTTTATCCAGAAAGGATCATAGTAAATATTTCAAATGTTTAAACTAGAAAATTGTACTATTTTGGGAACATTTCAGGACAGTTTTTACCAGGAACCACTTTAAACAGTAACTTGAAAAATTTACAGAAATAAAAAGGTAAAAAATTAAAATCCAGGTCAGCGTTTTCATCAAAGTCTCACCCAGATTCAGAAACTGATCTGTCAACWTCTAAATGTTTTATAGTTTTCTTTACGGAAGTGGGGGTTGTCACATGTAAACATCCTCCTCCCTGAGACCTGGAGCCGGTCTGACGTTAATGGATTTCCACTCTGCAGCTCCTCAGCGGGACTCAAAGTGATGAATGATCTCACWGTTAAATGCTTACGATGCAGAACCACGACTCTTCCTGGACAGTCGGATCACCAGGAACCCGTCCTCCAGCGGTAAACCCCCCACCAGGATCAGGATCAATACTGTCTCTGAGTTAACGAGGGGGCGTGGGCCGGTTATTAATGAGGGGCAGCAGCCATGATTTTAATTATCTAATTCCTGTGACGTGTCGTTAGTTTCACCCAGCAGTTACACCCTAGTGAACAAAAAGATCCAACATTTAAATGTCTGCAGCAGATATGACAAGAAATATAGTTTATAACAAGAAAATATGTTGTTTCACAAAAACAGACAGTAAATTATATTATATATATTTCAACTGAAACAGAAAGAAGTCAAGTAATTATTTTAAAATAAGAGGTTCTGTGTTCTCTAATTATTGGTTTGGATGGATGTGTGGATGGATGGATGGATGGATGGATGGATGGATGGATGGATGGATGGATGGATGGATGGATGGATG
>NW_013952521.1:968317-970209 GCF_001266775.1 Austrofundulus limnaeus | reverse complement strand
GGATGTATAGATAAATACTGTATGTGGATGGCTGGATGGATGGATGGATGGATTGTTGGATGGATGGATGGATGGATGGATGGATGTATAGATAAATACTGTATGTGGATGGCTGGATGGATGGATGGATGGATTGTTGGATGGATGGATGGATGGATGGATGGATGTATAGATAAATACTGTATGTGGATGGATGGATGGATGGATGGATGGATGGATGGATGGATGGATGGATGGATGGATGGATGGATGGATTGTTGGATGGATGGATGGATGGATTGTTGGATGGATGGATTGTTGGATGGATGGATGGATGGGTTAATGATGGATGGATGGATCAATGGATGGATGGATGGATGGATGGATGGTTGGTTGGATTAATTGTTGGATGGATGGATGATGGATGGATGGATTGATGGGTTAATGGATGGATGGATGGATGATGGATGGATGGATGGGTTAATGGATGGATGGATAGATTAATGGATGGATGGTGGATGGATGGATGGATGATGGATGGTGGATGGATGGATGGATGGTTAATGGATGGATGGTGGATGGATGGATGGATGGATGGATTAATGGATGGATGGTGGATGGATGGATGGTGGATGGATGGATGGATGGATGGATGGATGGATCGATAGATGATGGATGGATGGATGGGTTAATGGATGGATGGATGGATGGTGGATGGATGGATGGATGGATGGATGGGTTAATGGATAGATGGATGGATTGATGGGTTAATGGATGAATGGATGGATGATGGATGGATGGGTTAATGGATGGATGGATGGATTAATGGATGGATGGTGGATGGATGGTGGATGGATGGTAGATGGATGGATGGATGGATGGATGGATGGATGGATGGATGGATGGATGGATTCAGCTCAGGTTCTGATTGTTCTGGAACAACTCGTCAGTTTAAACTTTGATCTTTTTCCTTCCAGATAAATAAATTAGAATAATGATCCATCATCCTCTAATGAACTAATTATTACCTGGAYGAGACAGGAAGTGATGTCACAGCCTTGTTAGAATAAAAGCCCTGTGTACTCCTTCAGGTTGAAGAGCTTCTTTAATAATTAAAGCAGAACATGAAGCTCTGTGAAAACAAACCCCTTCTTTGTTCTTAGTCTCTTATAGAACCTTTTTATCATTAATTATTCTGAAAGTCTTTTCAGGAAGTTTCTGTTGTTTGGGACGTGTAATAATCCTGGTGGTCCGATGCAGCTGGGCTCGTTCACCGTCAGCACAAAGCCTGTAAAGTGACAACTGTTAATAATGTACACATGATAAAAAATAAATCACAATGCTTCGACTCGGCAGCTGAAGACGAATGATTCTGTCACACTGATAATGACGGAGGCCAGTCGGTTCTGCCCGGTTCTATTTCGAGTCGGCCGCTCCGAGGCACTTAGGCAGATTTTTAATTGTGTCCCACAATCAGTTTGTTTACATCGTTAAAAAACACGAGGCTCAGAAGATAACGACACAAACAGCAGAGCTGAAATTTAGTTTTTTATGGTTTGATGATGTGGAAAACGATGGAAAACAAACATTAAACGTTTTTCTGCAGACATCACATTATTTTAGCTGTTCATAAATCTAAACCTACGGCTCTTTCAGCAGATGGGTTGTCACTTCGGTTTATTTAGAACGTAATACTTAAAAACAAACTATATTTTCAAATATTTTCCCCAAACAAAACCATAAAAAATGTTTTCAGTTATTTTTAAAAGTCATTAAATAAACTTCAGCTTTTGGCTGTTTTCATATGCTGCTGTTAGCTTTTAACCACTGTTCTGCAACTTTTAGATTTTAGCTACCGACAGAAGCAGAAGGTGGTTCTTAAAGAGACAGAGGGCAATTTCAAGGTGTTTAGA
>NW_013952521.1:963790-967728 GCF_001266775.1 Austrofundulus limnaeus | reverse complement strand
ACTGCTTTTAGCTCACATTTTACTGCTTTTAGCTCACATTTTACTGCTTTTAGCTCACATTTCTGTTTTTAGATAGATTTTGCTGCTTTTAGCTAGCATTTGATTGTTTTAAAGAGTAACTAACCCCAAAATCAACGTCTTTGCAGATAATCTGTCTAAAATGTGTCTGTGCTAATTTTGACATTTTTGTATAAATTTGTTAAAATCTGCAATATTTGGTCTAAAACTATCTTAGTGCTGCAGACTATAGGTTGAACAGTGGTACAAACAGAAATGAAAAAATAAATAAATTAAAATCTCTCTGTTCTGTTTTGGACCAAGTTATATTCGAAGAGTTTGTTGCCTGAACTGTTAGTTTGAAACAGTTAAATGTGAGTTTACATGTATGTCATGAAACTTTACTGTTTACTAAATACATTCATTTCTTAAAAACAATCAGAAATGTTAGCTTGTCAAATTAAGCTAGCTGTCTCGTTCCCTCATCCTGGCCACGCCTCCTCGYTCACCCCCCGCCCCCCACGCTTTAGGCCATGCTCCTCAGTGTCTCMTGGCACCGCCCACTTTGTTRSYATTTTTCAAATTTGCMTTRTRGCRGAGTTCTCCTTTCRCAGGGGSTTAGTWACACTTTAACAAATCTTTCGGTGCTTTTAGCTGAACTTTTGCTTTCTTTAGCAGTTCTTTGTTTTTTAATTTTTAGCTAGCGTTTTTAATACTTTTAGCTTTCAGCTAGTCTTTTGCTGTTTTAAGTAGCGTTTTGCAAATTTTARCTTTTAAGTCATYGATGGAGAATATTTGGTTGTATTTGTCCGTCCGTCCATCCTCTTCCTCTTATCCAGGGTCGGGTTGCGGTGGCAGGAGCCTAAGCAGAGAATCCCAGACTTCCCTCTCCGCAGCCACTTTGGCCTATCGGTCTCCCGCTCCAGTATTCTCTCATTCATGAACAAGACACCGAGATACTTAAAATTAAACTCTTCCCTGACCTGGAGAAGACACCCTACCCCTTTCTGGATTGGTTGTATTTGGTTAAATTAAATGAAAAAAAAAATCACCTTTTTTTCATAATTTTTCTCAGTTTTTGTTTAAAGTCAGCAGTAGGGCTGCCATGATTAGTCGACTAGTCGACGACTAATTGACTAATAAAATAGTCTACGACTAATTTAATTGTTGATTAGTCATTTTTTGTTTCGTTTTATTTTTTACTTTGTCTCTCCAAACTGCTTTGACACCTTCCACTGCCACATCGGCTTTTCTGTCCTTGACACACATGCACAGTAGTGGTAACTCGGGTAGGGCGTGGACGTCACAAGACATTATACAGACAGGCTCTGGTATCATGGCTACCTGACAACGGAGCTCAAAATTATGGGATCATTTTAAGAAAATGAAAGAAAAACCTGTGCAATCCTATATCTGCAAGGCAGAACTTGCCTTCCACAGCAATTATTTTTAGTTAGCATATAGCTAAAATGTAACGATGGTTATATAATAGCAGCTGCATTCTGGTGCGATAAGCTGTATGTTTAATGTTCAATTAGCGTATGATCCGATTAGTCGACTAATTGAAAAAAATAATCGGTGATTAGTCGACTATAAAAATAATCGTTTGTGGCAGCCCTAGTCAGCAGAAACTCTTTCGCAGCTGAATGTTTTCTTCTTGCAGGAGCATCCGGTGCCTGAGGAACATCATCCACTGGAACCTGATCTCAGCCTTCATCCTGAGGAACGCCACCTGGTTCATCGTTCAGCTCACCATGAGCCCCGAGGTCCACGAGAGCAACGTGGTGAGCGTTATCAGCCGAACTTCGGCTCCTCTCGGCATCCCTGCTGGAAACGAACCCTGTGATCGTTTGTGTTTCTTAGATTTGGTGCCGTCTCGTCACGGCGTCCTTCAACTACTTCCACTCCACCAACTTCTTCTGGATGTTTGGGGAAGGTTGTTACCTCCACACCGCCATCGTCCTCACCTACTCCACCGACAAACTCCGCAAGTGGATGTTCATCTGCATCGGCTGGTGTGAGTAGACCGGTCCTCTGAGGGTCTCACCTCAAGGTTCTGGCTGATGTTTGACCATTCCTCTTTGTCTTCAGGAAAACTGGTTGGTTTTCAGTTTTTCAGTCAGGTTGGGGGCGGGGCTTAGGGCAACCCGTTTGCATGATTTATCCAATCAGAAACCAACTCTGTCCAGTTTTAAGGTAAAGATCCTGGACGTCCACATCATGACGCTGCCACCACTGTGCTCGACTCGTCCAAATGTCCCAAACTTGTCTCCAGAAGACATTTTGTCCCACGGACAGCTGAAAGTTTTAGAGCTTCTATCTCAGTCCACGGTAGAACTGGCTTCACGATGGACCGGGACTCTGGTGTCCCAGCAGGGACCGGTTCATGGCAGGTTTTTAAAAAAAACCTTCAGGTTGTTTTAGAATCACTAATTAAAAAAAACACTTTAATTAAACCGTTCTGAGCTCCAGATTAAAGACATTTCTGGTTCTGATGGGTGTATGTAAACTTCTGACTCTAGCTGTGTGTTGAAATCTGAATTTTTATTTTTTGTCAGGCAGAACACGGACGCCTGCCAAGTCCTGTCAAAGGCAGAGCTGTTTGTGTCGTTCTGCACAGATTCATGCCAAGTCTGGTTTGTGTCTGAAGAAAGAGCCGAAGATAATCCGGAGTGAAGGGATGATTTACAGATTTAATCCATGTTTAATAACAACTAAATGATACAAACAGAAACATCTTAATGGTRTCTCAGAAATCTTGCAGAAACGTGGAACTTTGAGACAACTTGTTGCTAAAAACAAACTTTTATTTGTTTTTGTGGCGTCTTCTCATCATGCTGAGGTTTCAAACCGTTCAGGAGGTAAATTTAATTCGTCTCAAAGCTCCTGATCTCAGCGGCGCAGAGTTCGCTCTGACAGTTTGARACTGGAGGTTCTGGATTTGGAACAATACGTTTCCCAGCTGCCACACAGGATCCTGCTGTTTCCATCAACTTAACTCGCCTTTTGTTGGCAGCGAAAATAAAAATCCATCCGACCTTCAGTTACCTCGTTAACACACACAGAGTGACAGGAAGCACTGAAATATAAAGTATAGTGATAGTAAGGGTTCTGAAGATACAGAATTACAGAAATATAGAGGCCGAAGTCTGTGTAGCATCTGTCACCAGCCGTATAATTAACAGCAGAAGAGATTCTACAKCAGCTAAAAGCTTTTTAAAAAGTCTTGAAACACTAAAAGATGAGGCAGAAGCAGCTTCTGCAACTTTTAGATTTTAGCTACAATTCTGCTTCCTTTAGCTTTTACTTAGATTTTGGTGACATTTAGCGTATGCTACTTGTAACTTTTTAGCTACCATTCTACTTCTTTTAGCTGTTAAATAGCTTTTTGCTACTTTTAGCTAGCATTTAGTTAGCCTTTTACTGCATTTATTGCTCCTTTTGCCGAACAGGAACATGATCCCCAACATCAGAAGTGGTTTTTGAACCATCTTTCCAAAGCCCCGCCCACAATCTGACTTAAAATTTGTGGACGCTGATGAAAAATCTGTTCATGCAGGAAACCATTAATCCATCTATCTATCCATCCATCCATCCTTTTATCCTTTCATCCATTTATCTATCCATCCTTGAATCAATAATTCTATCCATCATTTATCCATCCATCCATCTATCATCCATCCTTCCATCCATCTATCCATTTATCTATCTATCCATCATTTATCCATCCTTCCATCCATCCATTTATCTATCTATCCATCATTTATCCATCCATCCATCCATCCATTTATCTATCTATCATCATTTATCCATCCTTCCATCCATCCATCCATTTATCTATCTATCCATCATTTATCCATCCATCCATCCATCCATTCATTAGTCCATCTATCTATCTATCTATCTATCTATCTATCTATCTATCTATCTATCTATCTATC
>NW_013952521.1:953247-963509 GCF_001266775.1 Austrofundulus limnaeus | reverse complement strand
TCCATCCATCCATCCATCCATCCATCCATCCATCCATTCATCCATCCATTTATCTATCTATCCATCCATTTATCCATCCATTTATCCATCCATCCATCCATCCATCCATTTATCCGTCCTTCCATCCATCCATCCATCCATCCATCCATCCATCCATTCATCCATCCATTTATCTATCTATCCATCCATTTATCCATCCATTTATCCATCCATCCATCCATCCATCCATTTATCCGTCCTTCCATCCATCCATCTATCCATCCATTTATCCATCCATTTATCCATCCTTCCGTCCATCCATCCATCCATCCATCCATCCATCCATCCATCCACATCTCAGTCTGTCTCCACAGAGGAAGATGAAGTGTCCAACCTTTTTAAAGAAATCCAACCAGTTCTGCTAAGAAACAAAGCATTTAAATATCAGACTTTGTCGATGGAGACAGAAACTCCTGAGGTCCAGGTGGAAGCTGCTGTMAGAAGACATTTAACTAAATATTAGTGGGTGTTTGTATATATGTGGGCTTTTTAAAAACCATTGAAACTACATTATTAAAGATTTGATTCTGGGTGGTTTGTTCACAGAAAGACAAAGAGAATCTGAGGTTTGGTCTTGTTTTTATCTCGCAGGTATCCCCTTCCCGATAATCGTGGCGTGGGCCATCGGGAAGCTGTACTACGACAACGAGAAGTGAGCTTTTCCTTTTTGATGTCTGATGTTAAACTTTTCCAACTCTGCTCAGAAAAAGAAAAAAGGCAAAGTGCAGCGCATTAAGAAGATGAATGTGTATTAATTATCTGCTGTAATCTCATCAGTATTGCAGAACATTCCTGCTTATTTATCAGCTCGAACTCAATTTGCCTTTTAATTGGAGCTGCTGCTCTCCTTTGGCACCTTTAACTGAAGCGACAATGCTCTGCAGCGTGCTGGGAATAAATCCGGAGTCTGCAGAGTCCTGTAGGTCGAGTTTCTCTTAGCTGAAACTCTGAGGGACGTTTTCTTTCATTACCATAAACTGTAGTTGATTATGACTCGTGCTGCTGCCAGAGAAGCAAACCAATCAGGTCCAGATCTGCTGAAACAGTCTGGAGTGTTGACACAATGTACAGACTAGGTTTCTTTGCCCATTAGCTGCAGAGAACCGGTTCACGGGGGAATGCAAATACAGGCGCTGAGCTAAAAGCAGACAACTTTAAAGCTGCTTTAATGGCTGCATTTTTAGCTCCGAGCGTCTCTTGCCCACAAATTAAACATTCAGGGAGTTTCTCTGTGTCAAGTTCTCTTCAACCCGTTTAAACAACTTGTCATGTCGATCTTCTTCTTTTAATGATCATAAAAGCCGAACGACCAGTTTCAGATACTTCAGGTTAAATATTTGGTTTGCTGTGAGCAGGTTGGGTTTCTGAGTTCTGGGAAGGAAACTCTGTTCCACGATCTGCTCTGAGTGCAGCGTCATGTTTTCTCTTCTAAAAYGTCACAAAACTACAGGTTGAAATTCTGTGAAACTCCTGACGTAAAATATTAAAAAAAACCTCTAAACTGCAGCGTTTTTTAAAGTTTCGCCTTGAAACTGTTGTGGAAGGGAATAAAAATACAGTGGTGCCTTGAATTTAGGGCTTTGTATTGGCAAGATTTTGGTGATATGATACGTATCACAAACACGGGGTCACGATATCGGGATATAAAGTGATATTGTAAGCAAGGCGATGCAATAAATTATATGTACGTCAAATTAGTTTCCCCACAGAAATGCACTAAAATTAAGGATGCACCGTTATGACAATTTCAGCCGATATCAATATCCGATATAATTATTGCTGTTATCGGCCAATAACCAATGTTTATCGATATTACACAAAGACACAAATTATATTATACATATACACACAAACACACTTGGGTCTTTTTTTGATACCGTACATAAAAGACCAGACCTCTGACATGGTTCTACTTCAGTTATTCCTGGCTGCACAGCGTCAATATCACTATCATGATCAAACAGATGCTGCTCAACCGACCATCTCTCCTCCCAAAACAGAAACTAAAACTAAAAATTGGAAAATCAATATCGGACGTTAATATCGGCCCAGTTTTACATATCGGACCAATACCGATATTCTTAAAATGACCAATATCGGCTGATACCGATATTAATGCCGATATATCGTGCATCTCTAACTAAAATTCCATTAATCTGTTATGAACCCCCAGCCCCAAAGAAAAAGTAAACTTTGCAATTTGTGATCATAAATAACGAATATTGTATAAAAACACACACAATAGAGCGCACTAGCTTGTAACCCAAATTTTAGCTCTCAAATCAAAGCAAAAAAATGGTCCGAGGCAGCTCGTATTTAGAAAAACTTGTTCGTTGTGACATTCGTAAACCAAGGTATCACTAAATAAAATACGTTCCACAAGATTAACTGTTTTTCTCAAACACTTGTTTCGAATGATTCAGTCATCAGCGGCTCTCAGCTCCTCTCACACCTGTTCTCCATCGTCTCATCAGCTCAGCTGTTTCCTTTATCTCCTCTTCTTGTTTGTTTTACCCAGTTTTTCCTCATGCATTTGGTTTCCTTTATGTGTTTATGTTGGTTTTGATGCCTCAGCTGATTATTTGGTTTATTAAAATTTAAGCTTTTTTTTAGCTGTTTGTTTAAATAATTACCTTAAAAACACAAATAATGGCAGATGTTTAGCAGGTGTCTGGTTGAATTATTGACCACRTGTCTCATTGGTTTAATTTAATTAGACATTTTGTAAGGAAATTTGTAATTAGTTTGAGGTTTGGACTTTAAGAAAGTTATTCTAAAAACTTGAAAATACTTTTTATTTGACTTTTTACTCCTATAAACATTAGACTAATTTTAGCTGAAAACTCCAAACTAAACAAATTTAAAAGTCATTTTTTGATCAGCTTGAATTCAGAACAGGTGCGTAAGCTACAAACTAAACATCGGGTTGTAAAAATGCTTCTGTTTGTATTTCAGGTGCTGGTTTGGGAAGCGGGCGGGMGTCTACACCGACTACATCTACCAGGGTCCAATGATCCTGGTCCTGGTGGTAAGGACTGGTTCTGTCTGATGTTACCTGCTGATGTAATTAGTCTTCATTATGTCTGGCGGCCGTGACGAGCCGGAGACCGCGGCTCATTCTTCATCCTAACGGTGATAAATGGGAACTTWGTTTTTTCCTGGGCTTAATTTTTTTAATATCTGCCACTCGAAAACATCTGTGCTTCGTTTTAAACTCTGGGATGGAAAACAAGAATGATGCGTATGTTCGGTCCTGGAGAAAATGGGTCGTTTCCAAACGCTGTTAGAACATCTGAGCTTTTCTTTCATGACTTCATCTTCGAGCATTAACGGTTGTAAATCAGCTTCTTCAGCTGAAA
Source organism: Austrofundulus limnaeus (assembly GCF_001266775.1). Classification (NCBI taxonomy): domain Eukaryota; kingdom Metazoa; phylum Chordata; class Actinopteri; order Cyprinodontiformes; family Rivulidae; genus Austrofundulus; species Austrofundulus limnaeus. The sequence continues at coordinate 960,111 of NW_013952521.1, read as the reverse complement.
CCTCTTCTGATCCACTTCCAGTTTAACTTTAAATTATAACTAAAAGGAACATTAATAATAATAAACTGGACCGGTAGAAGAAGCTCTTCCAACCTTTGAGCCGGTGAAAGATGTTACAGACTTTCAGCTCCTCCAACAATCTTTTGTCATTTTTTACACCAATTTTCTTCCGTCTGATTTGTAAAAACTCATTCCTTGCTTCATTTCTGCCACATGTCACGTTTACTCCCCTGCTGAATCCTTTAAACTACATGTAGGTTTAATATTTTCATACATAAATGCAGACAAATGTGCTGAAATAGGATTTATTGAAGTTTCTTTTTGTTAGAAAAACTTAAAGTGAACAAGATTTACCCACTGAGGTTAGACCATAAACATCAATCATTTTGAAAGAAAAACAAACATTTACTGCCTTAAAAATTTCAGTTTCTTATGTTGAACTGACTTTGTTAGGTACAGAAATCAGCCATAACATTATGACCACTTGATAAGGTTATAAACTGTTTGACTCACAAAGGAAACAAATGAGGTTCATTTTTGGTCAGAGTCTCCAAAATATCTCTAAAGATTCCTGAGAGTTTCAGTTCCTTTGAATGAGTCACAAAGTTTTCAATATGTTTTAATATATCAAACCTGTCTCAGTTTGGTTTTAGGTGTCTCAAACTTTTCTCAGTATAGTTGTATATGTCTTGAACCTGTCTCAGTTTGGTAATAGGTGTCTCAAACCTGTCTCATTTTRCTTGTAAATGTCTTAAAACTGTCTCAGTTTTGTTGTAGGTGTCTCAAACTTGTCTTAATTTAGTTGTAAGTGTCTCAAACTATCTTTATTTAGTTACAGATGTCTCAAATTTATCTTAATTTGCTTTTAGGTGTCTCACACCTGTCTCAGTTTATTTGCAGGTGTCTCAGACTTGTCTTGATTTGGTTGCAGGTGTCTCAAACCTGTCTCAATTTAGTTTTAAATATCTTAAACCTGTCTCAGTTTGGTTGTAAATGTCTTGAACCTGTCTCAGTTTGATTATAGGTGTCTCAAACTTGTCTTAATTTAGTTGTGTCTCAAACTATCTTTAATTAGTTAATGTCTCAAACTTGTCTTGATTTGATTTTAGGTGTCTCAAACTTGTCTCAATTTATTTGCAGGTGTCTCAGACTTGTCTCGATTTGGTTGCAGGTGTCTCAAACCTGTCTCAATTTAGTTTTAAATGTCTGAAACCTGTCTCAGTTTAATTGTAAATGTCTTAAACCTGTCTCAGTTTAGTTTTAAATGCCTTAAGCCTGTCTCAGTTTGGTTGTAAATGTCTTAAACCTGTCTCAGTTTAATTGTAAATGTCTTAAACCTGTCTCAATTTGGTTATAGGTGTCTCAAACCTTTAGTTGCAAATGTCTTAAACCTGTCTCAGTTTGGTTGTAGGTGTCTCAAACTTGTCTTAATTTGGTTTTAGGTGTCTCAAACCTGTCTCAATTTATTTGCAGGTGTCTCAGACTTGTTTTGATTTGGTTGCAGGTGTCTCAGATATGTTTCGATTTGACTAAAACTGAAAATTGTGTCACAATTCTCTCATGATTTAGTAATACTTAGTTTGTGTTGAGAATGACTCCCAGCTACTACCACACCAATTATTAGCTCAGTTTTTGTAAAAACATACAGCTTCTTCCATGAAAGAAACAAAGATTTCATAAACTTGAAACAAAATCACAACTTTAGGTCCAAATATAATTAACTGACCTTTAAAACTTTGTATTTGATCAGTTTTGTGTCGACTATTTGACAACAAATGACCACAAAAAGTCGTTTTCTTGACATTTTTGATGATAATTCTGAGTTGGTGACTCATCCTACACTCGGGGACAGAACGCCAGCTTTGGTCCAATTAAATACTCTTTTCTTAAATGTCAGATTTCAGCAGCGACGGTGCAGAATGGTGGAGTGAGACCATTAGAACTGCCGGAGGTAACGAATCGCTGAGCTTCTTCACCTTCATTCAGTCAGCGAAACGACTGAACAAAGGTGACAGGTGGAGGAATCAAACCGGACAAACAGGATGAGGGCATCATTTTACTTTAAAACTCACAAACTCTAATTTAAAAAAAGTGGTTTAGTCCTCAATGGAAAATACATTTAAAACAAGCAGAGATGTGCTGAGTTTGAAGGAATAATCGATACAGATAGACAGCTCCAGGTTCTCTTGAACAATTTTGGTTTCTTGGTATTTACTTTTGTTCTGTTTCAGGATCGTCACTTCCTGTTTTATTTTGTAGTGTATATGTAGTTTTCTGACTTTTGTCATGGTTGATCCCGTCGTGATCACAACACCAGTTCCTTAAACYGTGTTCAGTTTCTCCGAATGCTTTTGTTTAGTCAATTACCCAGTAATACCTCCATCACTGGTGGAGTTCTTTATTGTTTCTTCATTTTTTTCTGGTTTCCTACTGGTTTCCTTTCAGTTTCCTCTTAATTTCTTTGGCATTTCCCTGGTGTTTACTCTTGGTTTTCTTCAGTTCTTTTCTCCTGGTTTCCTTCTGGTTTCCTCTTGGTTTCCTTAGTATTTCCTTTATGTTTTCGTCCTAGTTTTCTTTGAGCTTCCTCCTGGTTTTCTTCTATTTTACTTGGTATTTCCTTTATGTTTTCTCTTGGTTTACTTGATGTTTTATCTTGGTTTACTTGATGTTTTATCTTGGTTTACTTTGTTTTCTCTTGGTTTACTTGATGTTTTCTCTTGGTTTACTTGATGTTTTCTCTTGGTTTACTTGATGTTTTCTCTTGGTTTACTTGATGTTTTCTCTTGGTTTCCTTTATGTTTTCTCTTGGTTTCCTTTATGTTTTATCTTGGTTTACTTGATGTTTTCTCTNATGTTTTCTCTCGGTTTACTTGATGTTTTCTCTCGGTTTACTTGATGTTTTCTCTTGGTTTCCTTTATGTTTTATCTTGGTTTACTTGATGTTTTATCTTGGTTTACTTGATGTTTTATCTTGGTTTACTTGATGTTTTCTCTTGGTTTACYTGATGTATTCTCTTGGTTTCCTTTATGTTTTATCTTGGTTTACTTGATGTTTTTTAATGTTTTTGAAACACGTCTGATATGACTCATTTTGATTGGCTCCATTATTTTAAATGTCTTTCTGTAATCATTATTGCATCAGTGATCACTGTTATTGTTTTTCACATCAGGTATAATTTGGTGTATTTCTAACAGCAGCACCTGATGATCTGAGTTATTTCTGGCTCCGGTCCACCTGCTGTCACAGAACCTGCTCCCTCTGCCAGAGGAGCCACTCTCGCTGAGACAGTTTGGCCTCATTCCGGCTCCGTTCCAGTCAGAACATCCCTGCCAGCCTTCCTCTTCTAAAGTGACCTTCCCACTTTCTCTTTACTTATCGGAAAAAAAGAAAATCTCTTTAAGAGGCGCTCCACTGGACTGTCTGTCTCCCCCTCCAGCACACATCTGCCTCATTCCATATCTCTCCGCTGCTTTGTTTGGAAAATAAAGCAGCACCTCRTCCCCGGGTTCGGTGCCTTTGCCGGGCGCCGGGTCCTGCAGGATCAACGTCGGGTCATCCGGATGTTGGCGTTTTCTCCTGTGAGGGTTGTCAGAGGGACGGTCCTGTTCCAACAAATTAAATCAGGATGTTATTACAGTTGTTTGGATAAGCAGGAATCACCCAGGCTGGTGTATGTGTGTGTGTGTGTGTGTGTGTTTGTGTGTGTGTGGTCCTAGAAAGCCAGCTGTACATTTGTTGGAGTCGAGGTCAGGTCATCTGGCTGTGGAAAACATTCTTACATCTATTTTTTGCCTCCGTGTTACATCATCCCCTCAGCTCCTGGAGCGATCGATTTTTATCTCCTCTTCTGTCACTTGGTGAAGCCACAGCTTTTTTTTTTTTTTACGAGCTGAATTATCCCACAGTTTTCTGACCCGTCGGTGGATCTTCAGACCCGTAAAAGAGCTCAGCGGGTTCTGGTTCAGTTTTCAGTCTCTGCTGTCAGGAAAACAGCTGGAAGAAACTTCACATTCTTTACTTTTACTGCAGCTGTTAAATCTGCTGGATTCTTTTTAACGTCTGTTAAAACCAAATCTTTAAACGACGCAGCCATTTGTGGGTTTGCTGTGATTGGCTGTGGCAGCCATCTTGACCCGTCAGCTTGGTTTTGAGGTGGTCTGGTGTATGTCCACCGATTATTTTTTTTTTTATGGAAATCCATCCTGTGGGTTAGGAGATGTTTTCTAATTACCTTTTCGGAGTTTAAATGTTTAGATGGTCTCCAAAGCTTTTCACCAAACACAATTCTGTCAGTTCTGCAGACATCGAGCTATATTGCCAAAAGTATTCACTCACCTGTCTCGACTCATATATGAGTTTAATTAACATCCCATTCCTAATCCGTAGGGTTCAATATGACATTGGTTCACCCTCTGCAGCTAGAACAGCTTCAACTCTTCTGAAGGCTGTCCATAAGGTTTAGGAGTGTTTATGAGGATTTTTGACCATTTTCCAGAAGCACATTTGTGAGGTCACATACTGATTTTGGACAGAAGACCTGGCTCTCAGTCTCTGCTCTAATTCATCCCAAAGATGTTCTATCAGGTTGAGTTCAGGACTCTGTGTAGGCCAGTCAAGTTCATGCACACCAGACTCTGCCTCCATGTCTTTATGGACCTTGCATTGTGCGCTGGTGCACAGTCATTTGGATGTTTGAGTAAATACTTTTGGCCGTATAGTGTACATTTGGGTGCGGTAGTTGCCAGAGCTGACCCAATTTGGTGCTATAGGCAAGATTTCAGGTGGTGCCCCTTGTGCAGTTTTCTAAATCTCACTGCCAATTTACATACATTCACCAAATAAAAAGGTTTTCTTTTTTAAATTGTTTTTTATCTTTAGAAACCAGGTTGTCCAGTTAAAATAGTTAACAATATGATTCATTTGAAACAAAAATACCAGAGGTCTACTTCATACATACAACATCTGCTGACAGCAATGAGGAACACCTGTTCATGTTAACCAGCAGCTATGGACTGAAGCAGTTCTAGGGGGGTCTAGGCATGTACTCCCCCAGAAAATTTAGTAAAACATTTTCTCAAAACTCTGCATATTTCAGTTTTTTAAAGAGCATTTTACTAAACCGTTGGGATTAATAAAACAACATAAAACCAGTTTTTTATGAAGGTTTTATGAACCAGACTTTAACCTGAACTTTGTCTGAGCTCAGAAATGAGACTTCTATTATCCCAGTTTTGTTTTCTGTTTACACACTGAGCACCAGTCGTTAGTCTTGACTGCATCATATGATCATTTTTTCATGAAACATCCTCTGCAGCATAAACAATAACACTTCATGTAGGAACTAAGCAGCTGAGAAACCTATAGAACAAGTTACCTTAATAAACCTGAGGAACCAGTGATCATTCTACAGAATAAATCAACTATATTCTGATGAAAAATTACTAAATACTTTTTGTGCGGGGGCGGAGCCAGAGGGGTAGCCAGGGGTGGCACTTGCCACCCCTGGTACCTGATTGGCCACCCCAGATGCCACCCCCAAATGATTGACACTTGTGAGATTAAAATATGGTAAATTTTGAACAAAAATAGAGTAAGTATCTGTCAGTATGTATTATCTAGTGCAGAAGGGTACCTATCAGTGTGTGAAGAAAAAAAAAACTTTTCTAAACCACTGTGACAATTGTGTGTAATAATTTTGTGTTTAAGAACCAGTTAATGAAAATTGTGTGGCATCTCGAGGAGGGTCTGTAACATAGCAAAGAGATGGAGCAGCTGGAAAAGTTCCTTGAGAAACTTTGAGTATTGCCATGTAGCTGCCATTTTTAATTTTTTTAATTTTTAATTTGACTGTAGCTCCCACCAGACCAAATTTCAGCTGAGTAATAGCCATTTAAATTTAGCTTAGGTGGTCATCTTGGATTGTATTGGAGTCTATTGGGGCTCACTCTCAGCTACCAAAACACCAAGTTTCAGCTCAGTAGTTCTGAATTATAGCCATTTGAAATTAGCTGTGGTGGCCATCTTGAATTTTTTATTTRCATTTAGAATTTGTTGAACATTCTTGTCAGCTACTGGTAGATCAATTTTCAGCTTTACATGTTTAAAATTGTCAGATTTTTTTTAAATTAGCATTAGCCCTTAGCTTAAAAATAAGGTTAGCGTTCAAAATGTCGTGGGGATTCAACTTGGCTTCAACTATACCRAATTCTGGATCATTAGCATAAAATGTCAGCTCAATATATTATTAAACAGCAAAATTAGAGACATTTCATCTTGAATTTCCAAATCCAGGGTACTTTTCTTTATTTGTATGTGCAAAAAGTCTAGCTCTGCCCCTGCATTTGTGGTGCCCCCTAGATGGATGGTGCCCTTAGTGTTTGCCTATGCTACCTATGCCAYGGGCCGGCTCGAGAGCCCCTATCACACACTCCTATTGGCTGGGCCTTTTACAAGAAGGATGACAAGCATTAAATCAAATACATATTGTAATTTGCGGTTTTTAATCCTTTAAAATATTTTTTAATTATGTTTATTTGAAAGGCTTAGAGAGATTTGTTGAATTAGTGAAATGTTTATCGTTTTGTGAAGCGACAAGAGTTTATTTTGACTGTTTTAATAGGATTTATTTGTGTGTTTGTGTTTGGATAAAGATGTAAAACGAGGAGCAGATTTAATCCAGGCTCTGTGTTGGATTTTCCCGCAGATTAACTTCATTTTCCTCTTCAACATCGTCAGAATCCTGATGACCAAACTGCGAGCTTCTACAACCTCCGAGACGATCCAGTACAGGTAAATTTACTGCTGCTGAAGGTGCAAAAAACACGCTGAGGAGACGAGCCGACACACCTTGAATTATTCATGCC
>NW_013952521.1:951466-953165 GCF_001266775.1 Austrofundulus limnaeus | reverse complement strand
CCCCCCCGCTCGGGTTGGTTGAGCCTGGCGGAGTCGACCCTGAAGAGCCGAGACTTCCCGTCACGCTCGTCTGAATTACGCTCTGCTCGTCTGCAGGAAAGCAGTGAAGGCGACGCTGGTGTTGCTGCCCTTGTTAGGAATCACCTACATGCTGTTCTTCGTCAACCCGGGCGAAGATGAGATCTCTCAGATCGTCTTCATATATTTCAACTCGTTTTTGGAGTCGTTCCAGGTACAGTTCACCTCTCCAGCAGCTGAGAACCATGACACGTTGAAGGCAGCGACTCATCAGCTCCTACTTTATTCAGAATGAATCAAATCAAACGTTGAAACTAAGAAATTTAACCTCGTTCAGATAAAACCAAGTAATTTTCAGCAGCACGTCTCTTAAAGGTTGTTCCAACCAAACGCTGTAAAAGTCAGAGGCTCAAATGAGAAACAGCTGGAGGAGAAATTTGTAACTAATCAGATAAATTATCATCAGACAAGAGGACTGAGTGTAAAAAGAGTCTTTCAGAGGCTGCATCTGTCAGAAGTAAAGACGTGCAGAGGGTYACCAGTCTGTGGAAAACTGTCGGAAAAGACTGGAACACTTTCAGAATAAAGTTCCTCAGGTCTGGTTCTGTTCTGGACGTCGCTGCATTTAAACACAGTTCGCTGTGCCTTCCACTAATGCTGCTTAAAGCTCTATCAGGCAAAGAAGAAGCTGTACGTGAGCATCCTCCAGAACAGCTGCTGTCTTCTCTGAACTTAAGATCATTTAAAACGGACTGAGGCAAAGTGGAGAACTGTTCTGTGATCAGACGGATCCAAACCTGAAATTCTGTTTGGAAACCACATCCTCCACACTAAAGCCTGCCTCTCTGATGGTATGGGGGAGCATTAGTGCCTCTACGGGCAGAATTTAAAGGTTTTAGAACATCTGCTCCAGTCCAGGAATGTTAAACAGCTAGAATCCTCCATCAGACCAGAATGGGGCAGGTCCTCCAAAACTATCAGAACTGGTCTCCACAAGTCCTCTAAAACTGTCAGAATGGATCTCCTCAGTTCCTTTAAAACCATCAGAACTGGTCTCTTTAGTTACTCCAAAACCATCAGAACTGGTCTCTTTAGTTACTCCAAAACCATCAGAACTGGTCTCCTTAGTTACTCCAAAACCATCAGAACTGGTCTCTTCAGATCCTGGACCTGGAACAACCTTTTGAGAAGTTTTGCTGACACTGAATTAAAAATGACCTTTTGAACATTTAATGTTTGTTTTGTTTCATTCTGAATAAAATATCAAATTTATAGAATCATTTTGTTCTCTTTAGTTTAATCAGGGTTTTAGCTGTAACAGTAGCTGTTTTAGCTGTAATAGTAGCCATTTTAGCTGTAACTTTAGTTGTTTTAGCTGTAACTGTAGCTGTTTTAGCTGTAACTTTAGCTGTTTTAGCTGTAACATTAGCTGTTTCAGCTGTAACTAGCCATTTTAGCTGTAACAATAGCTGTTTTAGCTGTTTTAGCTGTAACTTTAGCTGTTTTAGCTGTAACATTAGCTGTTTCAGCTGTAACTAGCCATTTTAGCTATAACAATAGCTGTTTTAGCTGTAACTGTAGCTGTTTTAGCTGTAACTGTAGCTGTTTTAGCTGCAACTTTAGCTGCTTTAGCTGTAACTTTAGCTGTTTTAGCTGTAACTGTAGCTGTTTTAGCTGTAAC
>NW_013952521.1:937816-948850 GCF_001266775.1 Austrofundulus limnaeus | reverse complement strand
TCTTTCAGCTGTAACTGTAGCTGCTGTAGCTGTTTCAGCTGTAATTGTAGCTGCTGTAGCTGCTGTAGCTGTTTCAGCTGTAATTGTAGCTGCTGTAGCTGCTGTAGCTGTTTCAGCTGTAATTGTAGCTGTTGTAGCTGCTGTAGCTGTTTCAGCTGTAATTGTAGCTGCTGTAGCTGTTTCAGCTGTAATTGTAGCTGCTGTAGCTGCTGTAGCTGTAGCAGGATCAGAGTATTGATGTTGTGGATTCTCTCCTTCATCATCATGTTTTGTCCTCACTTTATCTCCTCGCAGGGCTTCTTCGTCTCAGTGTTTTACTGCTTCCTAAACAGTGAGGTAAGCAGATTTACATCGATTCAATGTTTCATCTTCTCCCCGGTGACACACAGGCACATCCTCGGGCGCGCCCACTCACACTGTTTGTTGTGTTTTCACAGCTGGAGGAACGTTTATTTAGGGCACAATTAGGACTTGTCATGTGCCGACATAAGTGACATCACTTTCTACACTGCGTGACGGTGTCAGAGCTCGTTTGGTTCAGAGGGGAGCGAGCAGGAATAGCGTGTCAGAACAACACGACACACGAGGAGGCGGCTTTCTTTTAATGTCGTTTCAATTCCAGGCAGCAGGTTCAGTTTGACTGTGTGTGGAGCCGACAGTTCAGAGCTAATCTCAACAATTATTACTGTACCTGTGGGATGTTTGAACAGCTTCATTTRAAATAAAACATCTGATTCGTTTTGATGGGATAGACAAGCTAATCTGTAGCCAAAGCTTGGTTATGCTAGCAAGGGGCAGCTAAAAGTGTAAAGATSTAGCCAAGAGTGGCCAAAAATAGCCAAATACCAGCTAGAGGCAGCTAAAAATGACAAAAGKCTAGCTAAAGACAYTCTAAARTGGCAAAAAGCTAGCTAGAGGTGCCTTAAAGTGGCAAAAGGCAGTCAGAGGCAGCTATATGTGGCAAAATGTTGGCTAGAGACAGCTAAAGGTGGTGATAGGCTAGCAGGTGGTGGTTAAAAGTGGCAGAAGACAGCTAGAGTTGGCTAAGTGTGACAAAATAATAGCTAGAGGTGAATAAATGTGGCAAAAGGATAGCTGGTGGCAGCTAAAAGTAGCAGAAGGCAGCTAGAGGCGGCTACATGAGGCAACAGGCCAGCTAGAGATGGCTAAAGGTTGCAATGGGCTAGCTGGATGCAGCTAAASGTAGCAAAATATCAGCCAGAGGTTCTTAAAAGTGAAAAAGAAAAGGTCGGCTAGAAGCAGCTAAATGTGGCAAAAATAGTTAGAGGGGYACTAACCTGGCAAAAGACCAGCTAGAGGTGGCTTAAAGTGGAAAAAGGCTAGCTAGAGACAGCTAATGGTGGCAAAAAGCTAGCTAGTAGCTAGAAGTGGCAAAAATATTGTTAGAGGTGACTAAAATTTTTCTGGAGTAGATTTGAAAACGATTTTTTTAGGAAAATAAGACATCTGTATGTATTTCTATTTTGCAGGGACATTATTTGCAAGTAATGTTATAAATTTTAAAAAGTACAAAAATGTACAAAAAGTCATTTTCTGAATGAGCTGAAGCTTTGTAACGTAAACGGCTAAAGTAGCAGCGGTTGGRTCAATTATAAACAGGAAGCTGTCAGCCTGGATGCTGAGTCAGCACTAACACAACTAAGTATTTGAACTTCCGTAGAATATTTATGGTTAATTTGTTAGCAGGAAGGTGGAGTAATTTGATTTTTAAGATTTTTAATGGACTTAAACCTATAGGGGCAGCTTGATATGACAAATCCAATCATTCCCGCCAAAGTTTGGATCAATMACCTCTTTGCTAAACAGACTTTAATTGTGTCAGCTGAGCCACAAGCAGCCCAGCAAGGTGAATGTGAGTCAGAAAGATCCGATTCAGAACCGAGCCACAGAAATAAATCATCCCCGGTTATTCCTCGAGCAGCSTGTGGACGTCCGGATGACGAGCAAATCTCTCATCAGCCGAACAAAGACCCGAACGCGTTTCCCTCTGAGGATATTGATTAGTGGTTTGTTAGAGAGCGAGGAGGAATAACGGCTGTGGTCACATTCACAAGAGACCGAAAACAGTGAGTGCGAAAGATTTAATCCTGGTTTAGGTTCTGAAAATGATCAACTCTTAAAAATCATTTCAGGYGTTTTTATACAGATCTGCTGTTTTAGATGAAGCTTAGAGTAAAAAAAATTACTTTTTCTGCAGAAACAGAGCTGAACGACAGCTGAAATGTGCTGAAGAAGCAGAAACTGAGTGGCTAATTAYAAGAAAAACAGAGGCTAAATGAGCTGAGCAGAGACTAAAAGCAGCAAATCCGTATCTGAAACAAGCAGGAAAGTAACTAAACTCTAAAGGCAACAAAACACCAGCTACAGGCTAAAAGCTAACACTAGCTAACAGCTAAAAGCAGCAATATCATTAAAAGGAACTGAACAGCTTCTAAAATCAGTTGTTAAAATAACAGAATAGTCACTAAAAAATGCAAAGCAAATGTTAAATTAACAAAGCAGTGGCCAAAAATAATAAAACTAATGCTTAAAGTGGGACAACGCTAAATAAAACAAGATGTAAAATGAGTAAAACTGTAAGTAAATGTAATAAAATAGAAGCCAAATTAGCTAAAAAATGATTAAAATTACAAAATAGTTGCTAAAATATACATAACCAATTCTAAAATAAATTAGCAAAGCCGTAACTAAAATTAGTTAAACAGATGCTTAAGCTAAAWTTAGTTTAGCAGCAGCTAAAGCAGTAAAAGTAATTCTAAAAGTGGAAAATGCTATGCTAAAGCTAAACTGAAGCAAAACACTTCTTAATATTATTAAAACTGTGGCTTTAAGGTAAAATAAGCAGAATGGTGGCATAAAATAGCAAAATGGTAGCTACAAGCWATGTAACAGAACTGCAGCTAAAAGCTAAAGACAACTAGCGATAAATGTAAAGGTAACAAAACATCAGCTGCAGACTAAAAGCAGAACATGACCTAACAGCTAAAAGTAGCAGTATTGTCAGCAAAATGAGCAACTAAGTGCTAAATTAGCTAAACAGGTGTTAAAATTACAAGTCATTAAAATTTTCAAATCCATTGCTAAAGCTAAAGATAGCAAAGCAGTAGCTAAAGTAGCTAAATTTATGTTTAAAGTAGGAAATGCTATGCTAATGCTAAAGTGGGCTAAACACAATCTAAAATTAGTGGCTAAATGTWGCAAAACAGATGCTAAAGCTAAAATCTGCTAAACATTAGCTAAAATGAGCATAGCTGTAGCTTTAAGGTAAAAGAAACAGAACGATAGTAGAAAGTAGCAAAAGGGTAACTATAAGCTAAGTAGGAGAATCACAGCTAAAAGCTAACTTATAGCTAAAAGTAGTGTAAATGACAACAACTAAACCAACAACAATTCCTTTTTTCAGCATCACAAAGTGTTTGTTTACCTTGATGGTTTGTTGTTGTTTACAGGTTCGCTCGGCCGTTAGGAAGCGGTTCCACCGGTGGCAGGAGCAGCACTCCATCCGGGCCAGGATGACCCAGGCCATGTCCATCCCGACCTCACCTTCACGGGTCAGYTTTCACAGCATCAAGCAGTCCACGTCGCTATGAAAGAGGAGACYGACCCGGCCCGGATCAAGAAGAACCTCCAGCTGTCGTTGTCATCGTCTTTCTGCCACATCACTGGAGAACTCTAAAACCCACTCTGAGCTGGGACAGAGTCTGTCCTCTGAGCCTCAGGAGGGACATTACTCAGACATTCTGGAGGGACGAGGGGACGGGACTCTGCAGACTTTGCAGTTTGAAAGGTCAGAAGATGAGTGAGCCGGTGTCTGACCTGGAGTTTCTGTCTGAATGTGCAGAACTTTTTCTTTTTGCTTCGCTCATCAGTGCAAAGACTTAACTGGAACTCATCCCGGCGGGGACCCGGTCAGGCGGACAAACTCGTTAAATGTTCAGACYTTTGTTCTCGTTTTGGTTGTCGTGTTTCTTATGTTGATGTTGTGACGTCRTCCTCTGTTTGTGCGGCGGAGCTTCTTTCAACGACTTTCCAAGAATCACATCATTCCAGATTCCTATATAAAGAGTTTTGTTCCCTGATAACAGAAAGTGTTATTAAACTGSTGGTTGGTGGGCCAGAGGTGGCTCCTCCTGGGGAAAGACATAATGAAGGTTAATCGATGCTCATTATTTTGACCCAGATATTTTGCTCAGTAAATCACTTCCTGGATGAAAACCAACCAAATCCAGGAGAGCTGGCCCCTGTGATGGCTGCCAAGTTTCCATCTATTTGTGTTTGTGTGGATCCAGGGCATTTTTTAGATAATGTGGCCTAAATTTATACAAGAACCAGACCTGGTTTATTTGCAGCACCTGGCCTCAGGAGGATTTTAATCCAAATGAAGCCTGAGTTAGATTATTTCTTCTTGAGTGCTGGATTTAGACAAAATGCAGCTCTGTTTCTAAACCTGGGGCACATTAGATGGTGGGCAAATGTTCCCAAAAAATCCATTTATTTTAGTTAAAAACAAACATTTCTGTGACTGAAAAGAACAAATGTTGGGTTTTTTCAGATTTAATTTGGATTTTAAAGGAAAAGTTGTTCTTAAATCTGCACTTTGGTTTATTTGTTGGCCTCACAGCAGCAACATTAACTGTAAAATAGCCATCTTTCTGTAAACACAAATAAATCAAACAATAACTTAAAATATTTATAGAAATACATTGTTTGTAAATATTATGTAAATAATATATGTCACCAATAGACAAATATATTGCCCATAAGGAAAATACAGGTAAATTTGTAGTTACTCTTAATTTTACTGTTTAATTAAATGTTGGTTTATTCAGTAAACATTCAGCTAACAGCTAACGTGTTCTCCATTAGGGAGGCTGAGGCCCCGCCCCTCCAAATAAGGCAGCTCTTCTCTGATTGGTCAGCTCCAATGGCATAATCCTGCTCTGCCTATCAGAGAGCAAATCAGCTAACATTTGTAATTTGATCCTGATGTTTTGTTGAGTGAATAATCCTGTACAACCAATCATGAAGACGTTATTAGCTGCGTTTCCATTGCAAATGTACGCAAAACTTTGTCGATATTCTGTTAAYGTAAAAAAAACACAGTTTGGCAATTGCGATGTTTCAATTAAGTAAGAAATGCTATTTAAKTCACGCGTGAATACGTTTGTTCTCGTGACAAGTCATTACAAACATGGCGGCAATGGATGTAAACAAATAGCATGTTGCTACCACGACACTAGCACTCATCATCAGAGGAGACGTTGGCGTCTTATCGAGGCCATCGAGCGACAAGCCCCTTATACTTGGGAGCGGCCACGTATGCCGTGTTTTTGGGAAATTGTAGTCGGTGAGTTTACTACTTTCTTTTACAACTTTGGTGACTTTACTACTATTTCTATTCCCGTCATGCAAAAAAAGTGTTTCCATTGCAGTTTTGCGAAACACACCAATTTCGATACGGCCGAAAAACCACCTCATCCTAGCGCAAAAACATTTTGTCGAAAAAAGGATGTTTTTTTCGAAATTGACGTGTTTCCATTGAGCAAATTTATTTTCAAAATTCGAATTTGTGCATTTAACGCAGCTATTGTTATTAATCCTGGAGGGTTTCTGCAGCCTTAACTGATCTGCTCTCTGATAGGCGGAGCCTGATCATGCCACTGGAGCTGACCAATTAGAACAGACTGGCCTGATTTGGAGGGGTGGGGCCTCCGTAACAGAGACCATGTTAGCTGTTAGCTTTTTAGTTGTTTTAAAGGAACATTCACAGCGAGGTTTTGTTAATTTACTGAATAAATGAACTAAAGCATACAATTAATGAAACAGAAACATAAAACAAAAGTTGTAATCAATACATTTTAACACTGATTTGAGCTTCATAAATTAACACTGTTCCTCATGCAGAAAGTTCAATATCTTTGGATTTATTAGTCAGAATAATAAATAAATATATACTGTAAATATTTGATCATTTTAAAAAGTTTAATAAGCAGAAAGCATGATAAAAGATTTAAATTTACCTCCAGGCTGAAATTCAGCTTTTTGCTGCTAAAATTCCAGTTGCTTTCGTCTGCGTCACTCGTTGTGTCTCAGTTAGAAAACTGAACCAAATCATTCAGTTTACCAGCCAAAAAACCAAAAACAAAGAGCTGCAAGTTACTAAACTCAGGTGAGCTGCAGAATGACCCAAAACGAGGGGAAAGTGGAGTTTGAACAAAGAGACACAATCTTGTTGCCTGAACACCAGCAGTAGGAAAATGTTTCTGTTCGTATCGAGTGGCTTCTGTGACTTGAACTGTGACACAAAGTAACTTTGTTTACTGGTTACTTGTACAAATATAAATATTAGAGCTGGGGTGATTAAAAAAACGGGGTCATCACAAATACAGTATAAACCAAAAACACAAACCACACAATGTAAATCATGTGATCAACACGTCCACATTCCCTCCACCTGAACCTCCACCTTAGCTGCTGCTGCTGGATTTATCAGATTGTAAACAAAAACTCCTCTATTTACCATCCTTCGTTTTTATTTCATTCTGTTGCAAAGTGACTATGGTATCCAAAATATGGCTGAAAACATTAAATCAAATAATTTAAAACACCTGACTTTCAAACATCACCACAATGTTTGGTATTCTGTTAGCGAAACGGCTGTTTTCAGCTCAATTAAGCCTTTTTGATTAAAAAAAAAAACATGTAGAGAAAGTAACCAAGCGAATAAGAAATTTAAAGGAATATTATAGATCTTTTGAAGTGTAATGTGGAAAGTTTATGAACACAAGCTAACGGCGGGTGAGCACAGTTCCGCTAATGTTGGCACTAGCTTCTCATTTAGAGGATTAGCTTTTTTGCTAACTTTGGAAACTGTTAGCCGACCGTTTAACGTCCGTTAAATTAGGTTCTGCTAATTTTAAGTGCACTAAAAAAATTCACTAGTGTTAAAGTTCTATTTTAATGCCATTTATTCCTAGTTAAATAAAAACAATCCCCTCTTACAAGCAGTCCTGGACGTGTGTGTAGCATGTAGCATCTTTAGCAGATAAACTTCAAACTGCGAGCATCAAAAAGAAATTTAACATTTAACAATATTTAAATTACAAATACAAAAACTGACAAACTTCAAACAGTATTTATAAAAATATAAACTCAAAGAAATGCTTTTATTTTGAAAGAGTTAAACTGGAAGTATCACAATGGCTGATTTCCTTCAATTTATACTAATAGAAAACTAAACAGGTTTGTGTCAGTCCCACCAGTCTTCAAATGGAAGGACAAGACAGTCCTCTAAGTGTTTAGCTTTGGCTTCCACTAATATTTTTATCCATTTAGCAGATTAGCATTAGCAGAACTAAGCTAATTGTGGCTAATGGCTAATCCAGGTGAGGCTGAATCAAGTTAAACCAACTCTAATCTCATAATATTTCATATCTGTTCATGCAAACACCATTAAATGTCTTTTACATTACCAGACGTTTTACATTACAGTTATTTACACATAGTTATTTGCAAATAGCGCTAGCAGCAGATAGCTAATAGTACTATATTGTGGAACCAACAATGATTTAAAGGTTGTTTGCATGAACCGCTTTAAAACTTTTGAGATTAAAGTTGTTTTAAAACTGATTTTTTTTTCAAACTGAGATTGTTTAACAGAACTATCTACAGCAGGTAAGATATTCTTTTTAAAGCCTTTCTACAGAAACGGGCTTTAAAAGATCTAAACTATTCCTTTAATGTTATGAAATCCAGATTTTAACGGTAGAAACTCACAGCCTTCTGTTTGATGTCATCCCAGTGTTTGGTCACCATGTTGGTCTTGTGGTATAAATGGTGAAGCACCAGATTAACACCATTATTTATTGTTATTTATTATTTGAAATATTGTTATTTTCATACTTGAAAGAAAAAGTGTCAAGAGACAATAAACTGTGTTGCATTTGACTGAATGAAAATCTGAGGTTTTTATTCGTGGAGCTTCAAGGAACCATGTTCAGGTTTTGTCTGGACCGTCCCCTTGAGACAACAGCAAGCAGTACATTTTGAGTGTCGTGTGATTCTCTTCAGCTTTGTCTCTGAGGGAAACATCGGCTTTTAAATCACATCTTTCTGCCCGACTGCACAGACGCCGTTTTCTCCAACAACACGGGGCTTTTACCAGCAAAACAAAAACGTGTAGAAAACAAAGCACAAGTTGCAAAAAAAAATGGACTGTGACAGTTTTCACGAGGGTTTCGGGGGTGGATTTAAGGCTCGTGGCGCCACTGTGATGCTTAATTAGATGTGAACTTTCATGCGAACGCTTAAAGGGAACAACAGGGTTAGTCTTCGCTCGCAGGGCCGCTGCAGGGCCGCGATTACAGATTTATGTTTACAGTCAGGGGTTCCAGCTCCAGAACTCATCTTTACAGTTGGAAATGACTCAACTCCTGCTCTCATTAGTGGCTTCATTCGTTATGTCATTATTATTTGTGCAGAGAAGCACGCAACTCATTAACACACCAGAAAAAAACACTTTTCTATTTAGTTTTTAATTACAGTAAACAGTGGAAAAAGCAGATGGTTTGACAAGCCAAAGTGTAATAAAGAAGAAAGTCTTCTCAGTAGGATTTATCGTTTTTAGTACCGGTCAAGAACTGGGTCAAATTTAAAAAAATATATATATATTATTTCTGTTTAAATCACTTGAGACAAACATATAAAAGTGAGAAAATCAAATGATATTCTCAGTGAGGAAAGCAAACTGTTAATGATGGGCACAGCTAACCAAACAGCTAGCTTCCTTAATCCGCTAAACAGAATCTTAGCTCTACTAACGCTAAATCGGTAAACAGATAAAAATTTAGCAGAAGCTAATGCTAACCGCTAAGACACCAATCAGTCCTCTCCTTCCTGTTGAAGACTGGTGGAACTGAAGCTAACCTGTTATTAGCTTTCTATTGACAGTGGTGGGCACAGTTCCCCTAAAGCACTAATTGGGAAACTAATTTCCTGATTAGTGCTTTAGGGCTTTTGCTATTTTTTAAATTCATTAGTAGCACTCGCTAAATTTAGTCACTTGTCCACWAGGGGACATATTGACAGTGATTATTGACAGTATCCTGCACACAGTAATATTGTCTCATGTTGACTCTGAAGAATGTTCAATGGGTCAAATGGGTTATWTTAGTGCTTTAGAATAAACTTTTSCTAAATGTTTTWGTGCRTTAGTGCTTTAGAATTAGGGGACCTAAATATTTTAGTTAGTGCTTTAGGGTTAGTGCAACTAATCTTTAGATTAGTGCTGCCCACCACTGTCTATTGGTTTAATTTGAAGGTGGGTGGGATCATCTGTGGCAAATCGGCCAATCCAAACAAGAGTTATAGCTCTGTACCCTTTCAAAATAAAAGCTTTTCTTTGATCGAGTTTATGTTTTTTTTTATAAATACTGTTTGAAGTTTGAAATCAAGCAACAAAAAGAAAATACTTTCTCCACCATATTTCAGTCTATTTTTATATTTGTTATTTACATATTGTTAAATGGTATTTTATTCATTTTTGTTGCTCTAAACTTGAAATTTAGCTGCTAAAGATGCTACAGTGCCTGACACATTAGCACTGCTCGTAAGAKACGCMGTTTTTATTTAGTTTGGGATAAATAGCATTAAAATAAAAGTTCAAGACTTGTGAATTTGTTGGTGGGCTTAAAATTAGCTAAGCCAAATTTTAGCGAAAGCTAGTCAGTCTGCGAACACTTTCCAAAGTTAACAAAAAGCTAATCCGCTAAACGAGAAGCTAGTTCCGCTGTTGGCAAAACTGTGCACCTCACTGCTAACAGTTTTAGCAAAGAGCAGTTCCTCTTCGTCAGTAATGACTCGACTCAACCACTGATGTTTGTGTTAAATTTTAGGGTGAATCATTAAACGGTTTCAGTAAAAACTCCATGATAAGATAAGAAAATGAGTTGATTTCTCTCAGGTGTAGATGTGTTTGTTCCCCTGATCTCACGGTTCAGAACAATCGGYTCTATAAACCAGGACTTCATCTGGTTACTAAAGAAACGGTAAACAGAGCAGCTCCAGGAACTCATCCATCCATCTGAATATTAAACACACAAAGTCTTGCGTGAGCATCAACACGTCCTCACACTCCGAGTCATAATTCTCTGAAATAATCTGAATTGCGAAGAACTCTTTGGAACACAAGRTCACCTGAACTGGTTTCCTGTGTTACCTGCTGCCCTAAAAGTGTATAAATGTGGATGTCCGTCTAATTCAAGATGGCTGCCACAACTAAACGATGTAAGCWTTTATACRCGCACAGTTTTACAGAKAATGAGATAAAACTTGGTGTGGTAGTAGCTAAGAGTCATCCTCAACACATACTCTGAAGGCTGACAGACCTCATTATACTGAGTGAGATTTCTCCATTGTTTCTTAACATAAGATGATTTTAAATTAAAGGAAGTAGTTTTTCATTAAAACTGTTTATTTTTTTTTACAGCAATGTGAAAACTTATATCCTGATTGTGGATAATTTGAAGCAGCAAATAGAAACAAGAGGTTTTGATGCATTTATCAACAACAAAAAAAAAGATGTCATGCTTCAAAATATACATTTAAACTAAGAAAAATCTTTGATATAAAAATGTAATTTTGAACAGGTGGATGAATACAGGATTTTGATGCAGAGACTCATCTCCATCTAGTGGTTRGTAGCTGTTGCAGCCATATTGAGCCAGTGCTAGAGCCAGTGATCACTTTGTGAGTTTCATGCAATGCGTCCACAGCTTCATAAGACATTTTACTAACAGACAACCAAATGAACACACACACAGACACAAGCAAAACATTATTGCCCTTTTGCTTTTGGTGACAGAAATTAAACGATGACATCATAAAAACAAACCTGCCATTAGCGGGTCCTCCACTAAAACCCACTGAGGAGGTAAGGATGTTTTATACAGTGGTTTGCAAAAGTATTCATACCCCTTGAACTTTTCCATATTTTGTCACATTACAACCACAAAC
>NW_013952521.1:936028-937480 GCF_001266775.1 Austrofundulus limnaeus | reverse complement strand
TATATATAAGGATGGCATTAATCAGAGAAACTTTGTCCAAAGACCACCTAATGGAGCTTATGGTGGTCCTGAAGAAACTGTTCATCTGTTTTTACGGTCCGTCACAGACTGGTCACTGGTGTGTAAGCTGTCAGATCTGTGACTACCACACTTCACCTGTCTCTGGATTAAGGACATCCCAAGGATAAGGGGAGGCCCACACACCTCTTCAGCCTTTAGCGTTAGCACCGGTTCTCCACAGGGCTGTGTACTGAGCCCCCTGCTCTTCACATACATCTCTGCTCCTGGACTCATCTCTGGAGGGATGAGGCCATCAGAGACAGAGTGGAGCAGCTCACAGAGCAACTATTTGCTCCTGGACACAGATAAGACCAAGGAGCTGGTTGTGGTTTTCAGGGAAAAGGAAATGGACGTCTAACCTCTGTATGTCCAAGGAGACTGAATGATGAGGGAGGACCTGACCTGAGGTCTGAACACAGCAGAGTTGGTGAAAAAGGTCCAGCAGAGACTTTACTTCCTGAAAGTCCTCAAGAACATCTCTGAAAAACTGCTGATGTCCTTCTATTGTTGCTCCATGAAGAGGAAATTAGTTCCCCTATTAGTGCTTTAGTGCTTTAGGGGAACTATGCCCACCACCTGTTAACCTTCGGGCATAAAATACCATGAAACGCCTTAAAAATGAAGTACTGCTTTTGAACCCTTAGAGTAAATTCACAAGCTTGGTCTCTTTTTAAAGCTAATAATCTGAATTTTTAACTTCAGCAGTCATATTCTTAGTATACTGAAGTAAAAAAAATACACAAAAAATCAAGATATTTTTCTCCCTAAATTTTTATTTTTTATTAATAAAATATCACAGAACATGAAGGGAATGAGATAGAAACAATTTTTTACTGAATGACGGTTTAAAATAAAACGAAACTTAAAACAGCACGCGGGCATTCCGGTGCTTGTTAACAGGATTTATCAAAAAGGAAAGTCGTGAAGTACCTGTGACATGCAAATCCTTTCAACATAAAAAGGCAAAGAAAATATTTTTATATTTAGAAAACTTGTCATGCTGCAGGACAAGTGGCTCAGTTGGTGGAGCGGTTGCCTCTCACTGAGAAGGTTGYGGGTTTGAATCCTGGCCGAGGACTTTTCTAGGTAGAGCTTGCATGTTCTCTCCATGCATGTGTGGGTTTTCTCAAGGCACCAAAACCCTGAGTGTAATACTAACTGGTAAATTGTAAATGTTTCTTGTTAGTTGTCAAGAAATACYRGGAAAACAAAATTGCATCATAAAAAAGCTATTGTTTATTTTGTACGTATGAGAGTGATATATTTKTATTTTATCTTTTTACAGTAAAAAAGTACTTGCAAACGTGTCAACCCCTTCTGACGTTTACCTGTATCTGTAAGTTTTACAAAATGTCCTTAGTACTCACATGCTGGGGGGCAGTGGGATATTTC
>NW_013952521.1:931608-935759 GCF_001266775.1 Austrofundulus limnaeus | reverse complement strand
GGATTACTGAGATGCATCAGGACATTTTGAACCACTTACAAAAACATTAATTTATTTAAAAAAAGGAAAACTTTACCTTATTTTTTTTACAATTTAATTGACCATTATATTTTTTTCAGCCTAATTCCAACAAGTTATATAGTTTAACACATAATTTGAATTGTATTGTTTTTAAAAATTTATTTTTTGTTTTTTCATTTCTTTTGTGTCTCTTAAATTAGTTTATTAAAATGTTTTGTTTCACCCCCCCCAAAAGTCTCTTTATTTCCATGTGCTGTTTTTACATTTCTCTTTCACCTGTTTTTACACTGTAGAGAAGAATCTGATGTTTCTTTAAATTATTTTGAGTCTCTATCAGAGAGAAAACGAAGAAGACTCCGAGTTCAAATAATGTTGTTTCAATAACAAACATCTACAATTTAGATAAGAAATTATGAAACAAGAAGGACCGCCCACCTTATTTGCTTAACAAGGCAGAAATGCATAAGGAAATATATATATATAAATATGGTGGAGAAAGTATTTTCTTTTTGTAGCTTGATTTCAAACTTCAAACAGTTTTATATTTACAAAATAAAAAAGATAAAGTGCTGTGACATTTTTTTTGCTTGTACAAAAACTCAAAGAAAACTTTGTTCTATTTAAGAAACTTGGCATACCACATATTATTTTACCCATTTGGACACATAATGCTTCTTTTGAACTTGGCAAAAGGGAAACAGGAAGTGACCTCAAAGGGGAACTCCTTTAAGAAAAATAACTTACTCGTTGTTTATTGAAACATTATGATTTGAACTCTGACTACCTTTTTTTTTGTTTCTGTCTGATAGCGACTCAAAAATAATCTAAAACATCAGATTCCTCTCCACAGTCTGGGCTTTTGAGCATTTTAGCTTAGCTCTGTTTTCATGCAGACATTCCCCTTTGACATCACTTCCTGTTACTTCACGTGCAAATATCTCAACAACTGTTCATCTCAGCAGCATGAAAATGATTGTGTAATATGTTCTCGGTGTTATCTTTCCAAAAATGCATTTGTATTATTACAAAAATTTTGCTGTCACAGGCACTTTAAGTCTTAAATTAAGGATCAATTGGAGGTTTCAACAACCTTGGAAAATCTAGGAACCACAAGTAAACCTGCAAGTGCTCTGTTAGTAAAATATAGAACAATAATATATTTATATAAGACAGAACTTGGTTATGTTAGAAGTGAGGTTTTTTACAGGAGCTGAAACTAATGGAAACTAAACAAACTTCAGAGTTAATAGTGAATATTTCCACTTCTGCAGCATTAATCTGTATTTCTGTCCCTCATCTCTCTTTTAATTTYACATCTTCTTCCCCACATTCACCCAAAACTTCTCCTGTGGTGCAGAATGTGTCCCCTGGTGTGTCTCTTGGCCTGGTTTCTGAGTCACACACACACCAGTCCAGACGAATCCCACCCGCAGCAGCACAATGTGTGCTAAGATGCGACAAATGGGCTAAAATTAGACAGGTCGGGACTGACTCGTGCGCTGCTTTTAGCGCCGTCTGATATCGATTTGCGCTACAGTGGAGGAAATCTGCTGCGCATTTATGAGAGAAGTCTGGAAAACGAAGCTTTAAAATAATAATAATAATAATGTAGTAACTGTGGTGAGAGCAGGCAGGAGTAAGAGCAGCTAGCATGCCTTGCGGTGTAAACAACCCTCTGATTCTGGCGGGAGTGAACCGGTCGTTTACAAAACATAAAGAAGCCGCGGGACTCATTTTGTCATTTTTTAAATTTGAACATTTATTTCGGATAATGAAGTTTCATATATGAACTTTCGTACACATTTCCGCTGTACGGGCATTTGCGAAGACTGACAGCCGTGGGAGCCAATGGGGAAGCAAGGAAACGAAGCGTTAGCCAATAGGAGCGCGAGGGCGGAGTCAATTGGTGGTTTGTAACAGCAAAGCAGGTAAGTAAGATTTTCTCGTTGTTTTCTTTAAAAAAACAACAAACAAACAGTTTGCTCGTCGTGGAAAAACGTCCCGTTTAGTTAATCGTGTGTTTATTTCATTTGGACACGGTTCGTTTTCTCGTTGACTTGTGTGCCAAACAGGTAATTAGTCATTGAGAAGTTTGTGAGATCGGGAAGCAAACAAGCTAACTAGTGTAAGCATCCCTGACGTTAGCTTCGCATCCAGCCTTCAGCTCAACAGCTTCTAAATTTACATTTTAAACAAAAATAACCCCCGGTCCGTTTATTTACCGTCTTTATCAGCTAAGGCACATCTTTGATAATTTAACTTCAAATTTACAGCTCCAGTGTTGACAATATTCACCACGTAAAACTTTTTTCCCCATTAATTTTTGTAATGTTAATGTAGTTAGCCCGCTAGCTTTAGCCTGTCAGCTGCAAAGAGTCGCATCAAAACAAATTTTACGCTGAGAGCTCCAAACATTTGAGAAAACCCTGACTTATATATTAAATTAAATCAACCTTTATTAAGAAGTAGTTTGCCTCAAATAAACTCGCACAGATTGTTTAAATGAATCAATTACATTGAATCCATAAAACACATTCAAAACAACAAAACGCTGCAAGGAACTAAAAAATATTTAAAAATAAAAACATACTGCAGACTGCACAGTTATCCAAATAAAATGAGCAAATAGAACGAACAAGCAACATGTGTGAATATATACAATAAAATCTAAATTCACCTCTTTARTGGGAAAAAAATCATTTTGATTAAACTAAAACACTGGATTTTCTGAAAAATAAATAAATACAGTGAATAACTGAGGACTTAGTGACTGCTGAAATAAGCTGAAGAGGCTACAACTGAATTATTAAAGTCCAAACAAGCCTAAGGAAAGCTGCAACAATTAGAACAGAAGCTAAAATGAGCAGGACACAAGCTAAAACTTAGCAAAACGCGAGCTAAAATACACAAAACACAAGCTTAAATGAGCAGGACACAAGCTACAGCAAGTAAAACAAATGAAAAGATCAAAATGCAAGATGAATTCAAAACATGCACTTAAAAAAACACGAGCTAAAATGAGCAAAACACTATCTACAAAGAGCAGAAAAAGCTTCAATGAACAAAACAACCAGAGCACAATGAGGTTAACATCAGCTAAAACAAGTTAAACATGAGTTCAAATGAGTAGAAATTAGTTATATCTGAACTTTTTTTAAAGTAATTTATTTCTACATCATAACTTTGTTAAGATTTATTTAAGAATGCAGGGTGATTTTGTTCCATTTAAATTTCATTCAGTTTTTATAAAAACACAAAGTTTATCATCAAGACGTTTTTAAATAACATTTTAGCTCTTACTGACATCTAGAGGTCAAACTGGATATTGCAGCCATTTTACAGACGGGGTGTTTATCAGATTGTTAGCAAAATATCTCATAAACCATTTGATTGTTTTTAATAAAACTTGCAAGAAGTGGTCATTGGATGAGCGTCTACAACTGATTAACTTTTGGAGTTAAACTATTTGATACCTGCAGCAGCCAACTGAAACTACAACTCAGTCAATTTCAAAGATGTAAAATTAGAGTTTGGTGTGTGTTCATAACTGAGACTTGTCCACAACATGCTAACAAGCAGAACACAAGCTAACATGAGCAGAACACAACTAACATAAGCTGAACTTATGCTAACATCACCAAATTATAAGCCAAAACGGGCATAACATAAGCTAATAATATTAGCAGAACACAAGCTAAAATAAACAAAACATGAGGTAAAACAGGCCGATGACAATCTAACATAGGCTGAATATGCTAACATCACCGAATTACAAGCTAAAACAGGTAAACACAAACTAAAATTAGCAAAACATGAGCTAAATCATCTTAACATAGGCTGAACATATACTAACATCATCAAATTACAAGCTAAAACAGGCAAACACACACTAAAATAAACAAAACATGAGCTAAAACAGGCAGATGACAATCTAACAAGCTGAACATTTGCTAACATCACCAAATTACAAGCTAAAACAGGCAAGCTAATATGAACATAACACAAGCTAAAAGAGGCAGAACACAAGCTAATATGAGTATAAGACAAGCTAAAACAGGCAGAACACAAGCTAAAATGAGTATAAGACAAGCTAAAACAGGCAGAACACAAGCTAAAATAAGCAGGGCGCA
>NW_013952521.1:921066-930359 GCF_001266775.1 Austrofundulus limnaeus | reverse complement strand
ACAAGCTAAAACAGGCAGAACACAAGCTAAAACAGGCAGAACACAAGCTAAAACAGGCAGAACGCGCTGCTGTTGGAGACTCAAAGTCTGACTTAATATGGAAAAATTTAGCTTTGGTGAAAAACACCAAAAAAATCAGTATTTTCTGCTTTAAATCAACACAGAGCAGACAAGAACTTGTCATAGTTTTCAAACTTTCACCACCATTAAAGACGAAACCATAAAACAACATTAATCATTCTGAAAGTCCTCAGGTTTAATATTTGATAGTTAAATAACATGTTTCTGTTTATCTAATGTTTGTTTTAATTCTGTTTCAGGTTTCTTATGTTGTAACTGGATTTATGACCTCTTGGATTACTGAGCGGAGGACTTCAACAATGGAGTCAAAGGTGATTCTAACGTCTATTTCCTTATTTTTTACTGTATCTCTGAGGCCAAACATCAGTGGGTTTTGTGGCTGCAAGTTGCCCAAACAAGTTATTGTATAAACGAGAAGCGTTCAGGGTTCCTTTTTTTTGTGGAGGGATTGCAGACATCTGAGGTTGGAAACATGGATTTCAGGAAGCGTCGGTATCCGTTTGATTGAGATTTCTTTGAGAAAACACGAGGACAACTGCATCACGTCCTGCCTGAGTAAACATTTTACTGCACAGGAAGTGAGAACAGACGTTTATTTGAGACCACATCAGATAAACACAAACAGCTTGTCCTAGTAGTCAGAGCGCAACAAAGTACAAATACCCTCTGAAACGACTGCAGAAGTTATTTCTTTGTGAAAAGCAGCAGAAAGTTTAAATCTGAAAGCATTTTTACAGGAAATGATTAATCACAATAGCTACTTTTACGTCTCTGTTGTATTTATATAACTCTTTCAAAGTCAGAGTAATCCAGAAGAATTTTGTACTTGTACAGAATATTTGTTGTCTGAAGCGTGTACATGTATCTGTTAGTAAAATAGCTCTTGAACCATTGGACAAAATTTATTGAAACTTTGAGGAAATAACCACTGGATATACTTCTACAACTGGAGCCACTGTAATTCAAAATGGCCGCCAGGGCAATGTCTCTTAGGCTACGTTCACCCTGCAGGTCCTAAAGCTCAGATCAGATGTTTTTCTTTGTGGTTGTTGACGTTCTAATTGAAAGTGGACCTCCATCAGACAGTCCACGGCCTTGAAGTAGAAGATGTTGTGACGCCACATGCAGCAAATTGTGTTTACAGAAGGAAACATGAATGCTACATCTTAGCATGAGTGGATCCAATCTGAAGCTGTTGTTCAATCGGAGCCAACTAAATTAATATCTGCTGTGATTGTTTGGTCCAAAGTTTACATTTGCTCTTACATCTTCCCATCATGCTACTATGGATCTGATCCAACACGCTGGTATACAACAGTTAGCATTATACGCTAATGATGGTATACCGTTAGCATTCTGTGTTCGTGTCAATTTTCAGTCATCAGGACCTGACAAATAGCTAGGTAGCCAAGTCACGAGGAGTATTAAAGCATCAAAAGGCTAACTAGAATCTAACAATAGCAGAAGAGTAAAAAATTTCAAGTAGCAGAATGGTCGCTAAAACCTTATAGTAACAGAAGGGCTAACAAAATACTAAACATACTAGAATTCTAAATGTAGCAAAAGGCTGGTCAAAAATTAAGAGAAGCAGTATTACTAAAAGCTTAAAGCAACAAAAAGCTAGTAAAATACTAATAGTAGAATGGTATCTACTGTACAAGCTAATAGTAACAAATGGCTGGTCAAAAGCAGAATTGTAACTAAAAGCTAATGTAACAAAAGGCTAGTAATATACGAAAAGTAGAAGAATGCAAGCTAAAAGCTAATTGTAGCAAATGTCGAGTTAAAAACTAAAGGAAGCAGAGTAGTAGCTAAAAGTACTAAAATGCTAACAAAAAGCAACAAGTACAAAAAGGCGAGATAAAGTTAGTTATAGTAGCTAGAAGCTAAAAGTGTCAGCTTACATCAACCCAGCAAAAGTTTGGGTAAAAGCAAAAAAAAAATTGTAACAAAAGCAGCAAAACTGTAACTAGAAGCTAAAAGCGGAAAAGGTTAACTAAAACAGCAGAATGTAGATAGAATCAGCTAGGACTATTGATAGGCTAGCTAGAAATTAATTTATGAAAAGCCAGTTTAAAGTAAAGGTAGCTGAATAGTAGCTTAAGCTAATAGTAGCAGTAGACTAGTTAAAGGTTAAAATAAGCTAAATTGTAGCTAAAAGTTAAATAAAGTTAGAGAAAAGTAGCAGTAAGCTAAATGAAACATCGAAAGTGTGTAGCAAAGGGCTAGATAAAAGTTACACAACTGCACCAAAGAGTGAAACATTTATTTTGAAGCAATATATTTTTATGTGGAAAATATTATTTTAAAAAGTCGCAAACGTTAGAAAGAAAAAAGTCATAGCCCTAATGTGTTAAATGTTACAAAGCAAAAAACAATAACAAAAGTACAGAAAAAATAATGTGATTAATGTGCGGGTAAATACCTAACACTATTTGTTGTTTTATCTAAATATTTATATAATGTTTAGTATAGAGGAGTTTTGTGTGCATTAAAAACATTTTGTTGAGCAGTATTTCCAGTCTAACCAGTTAAAAAGTGACATTGCGCTGTTTCCAGAGAAGACAATGCCCTCCTGTGGTATCATCTTCTGAGCTTTTATGTCGTTTCTTATCTGCCCTTTACTCTGGTGGTGAAAATGAGAAATGTCTCCCGCCTACCAGCAGCACTCGCGCGCTCTCACTCACTCACACACACACACACACTCACTCACTCAGAGGCGCGCGCGCGCGCACACACAGCACTTGTGTGTTTGTCAGACTCAAATCCGACCGAGAGCTACTAGCCGCCATTTTCTAAGCGTCTCTCCCTAAAACGAGAGAAAAAGGCTCGCCACGAACCGCCTCCCGGATTACGTTTCTGTCACTGGGAACCGGGCTTTTCGGCCCAGGACTGCCTCGGGATCGTCCACATTTGAAGTAATTCGGACTCGGACGGACGGTTTTTTCCACGGCCCGGGCTCGTATTCGCGGCAGCGGCGAGGCGAGGCGAGCCGAGGTGTAGCTCGTTGATTCGCCCAGCCATAGCCGAATCCGGAACGAAGCCGAGCCGAGCTCCGACAAAACYCGGGGCCCCCTTTCCCTCCGTGTTTTTGTTCTGGTCGTTTGGATCTATTAATGGCAGCGTGATCGAGTCAAGCCTCGTGTATTTTGTGTTAGTGGCCTTGTGTGTGTGTGTGTGTTTTTTTTTTCCACCAAAACTGCAGGGGACTGTTGCCGAAATTCCCTCGGATAGTGCAACCTCGTCACGTGGTAGGTTCCTCCTTTTTCTTTGTTAGCGAGCTAGCCAGACTGCCTGGGTCTACTCCCAACTTCTCAGCTTTTTACGTTTTCTGCTCCGCTGTCTGATCACCCACGGGCCGTTTCACCCACGTAAGGCAGCGGAAAGGCCTTTTTACATTAAAATCAAGCCGCCCGTGTTTGTTCCTGTAGTTTAATCACGTCTACATTAAAGCTGTTTAACAGTTGTTATCCTCAACGAGGCTGTCTGGTTATGATATCCGCATGTTTACCGTCCAAACCCGCGTTTATCTCCTGCGTTCACCCGACTATTTAAACATTATAAGTTTGGGCGTAATTAAACCCGGAGTGGCCGCAGGTTACGTAGTCTCTAATTGTTTACTCGCCTACGTAGAAAGTCAAGAGTTGGCCTCCAGCTCGACGTTAACGGGGATATGTTCGGTTCGTTTCACTGCAGTTTCTTCTTTGCCAGCAGGTTGTTTCTTGCATCAGCAGCTTTTCTTCTTCTTCTCCGGGGCTGGACGTGCATTTTCACGTTTGCGTTATCTAAGTGGAAGGGTTTAACGATCTGGTTTAGCTGATCTTTGTTTCCCCAGCAGGGCTCYGTGTGATCCAAACCCATCATGTTTTTATAACTAATCAGAATAACACGTCCCGATCAAACTGCTGCCTTTTAAACGCTTTGGTAAACACCAGGAAGACATTTTGATGGTTATAGTTCACGTTAGATGTGGCATCAGAAACAGCCTGCTCGGTTTTTAGTCACTTATTTGTTGGATGGACTTCCTCCCGGGTGTAGCCCCGGGTCTGTTGGAGTGTTTAAAGGGGAATGGGTGGTTTTTAGGTGGATGAATCGCGTTGCATAATCTGCTTCGGAAATACCAACATGGCGTAGTGCGCGCCTGACAGAAAACTGCGGTGAAACACTGAGCCCCCATTCATCTGAGCCTGCAGAGGGTCCAGCTCTGTTCAAAACCGCCGTTTTTAGTTTCTTATCAGGCCAAAACAATCATGCATGTTAAAGATGTGTGATTGCATCCTGGGGGGTGTTTTTGTGTGTCTTTCCCATCAGTAGTGTCACTAAAAGTGGGAGGATTTCAATTAGTTTTTTTTAAACAAAATAAATTACCCAATGATCCTGTCAGGATGACGACACGAGTTGGGCCTGGATCCACCTCTTCTCCCTGCTGCATGCTGACTTGACAGGGCACATGTAGGGCAGTGGGGTTTGGGTTATTTGCATTTGGCCTCACCTGTTTTTCTCCCCGTCAGAAATGAGTTGCGTAGCTTTTGCTTTCTTAACACCGGCCTTGTGATGAAGTGACATTGAGGGCTTGTTTGCAGACGGATGCTTGTTGTGGGAATTATTTATTGCCCRTAGCTCAGGTGACTGCTGGTATTCCATCTGTATCTTTTGCATCCCGTTTCYCCAAGGTCAGCACTTAAAGGGATAGTCTGGTCATTTTTGAAGTGATGTTTTAATAGTTATTAATCGATTATCAGCTGTGGGATCTGAGCTCAGGATGTGGTATGGAGATATGGACATGAGTCATTAACCAGGGTAGGCTAGGCTAATGGCTGGCTAAACAAGACGACCAAAGCAATATGCTAGCATGAAAAAACCCTTTGGCTAATATTAAATCCAATGAGGTGTATAGAATAGAGGAGTGCGACGCCATATTGGAAGGGGCAGGCTATCAATGTAAACAAATTATCATGGCTATATTTCTGAGTAGAACCTTTTTGTATTTGTTAGCTTTTGCCTATTAAAAATTACAATATGGCCACTCTGTCCAACCAGTAAAAGTCATTGATTAAACCTCTAAACGTTTACAGAACATCGCTAAGTGCTGAATGTTTGAATCTTTAGACTTTTTCATTAAACACTTCCATTCCAACTGTCTCAGTCGTTGTGTCCTTGGGCAAGGCACTTCACCTGCCTTTCCTACTGATAGTGGTCAGAGGGCCCGGAGGTGCCGGTGCATTGCAGCCCCGCCTCTGTCAGTGCGCCCCAGGGCAGCTGTGGCTACAATATAGCTTACCATCATCAGTGTGTGGATGTGTGTGTGTGTCTGAAGTGTAAAACTTTTTGGAGTCCATTTACCATTTTACCAGAAGATTGATTCACAGTGACTTCGCATGAAGTTAAAGAATTTTTTCGCCTATTCTTGTCTTCAAAACAAGACATCTGTCCATTCTGCTCCACACCTTGGACTCCGACCCAATTACAGAGCATGAGACGAGAAGACTGCTGCTCTGAAGCGCTCCTCTGACAGGAAACCACACCAACAATATTAAGAACTTCTCCAGATCTATCCATAAGTGCACTGCAGCAGTTTGAATCATAAACACAGGGGGGGGGGGGGTTTCTGCCAAAGTGGGAACAAAACGAGCTGAGGTAGACAACAAAATGATGTGCACGGCCAATAATGTAGTTTTGCAAGCTGTGTGCGTTTAGTCTGTGATTTTACAAAACTGGCCATTTAAAAAGATGCCATGTGATTTGTGGCTGCTTGATTGCAAACATGCAAGATTTGGTCAAAATCACCTAAAAAATAATGTATTTTGGGATTTTTTTAAAGGATTTTTATTTTGATAACTTGTTTCCCAATATCTGCAACTCAGTTCGATCCTAGCTTGAGCATAATAATTTGACGGAATATATTTTATTTTTGGATGAAGTAAAAAGGCTATAAATGATTTAAAAAAGGAAGCTTAAACATCTTGCATGTCTTATTTTTAAAACCGGTTTCATTTGCAAGCTTAAAGTCCAAAGTCCGGTTCATTTAGGTCATAGTTTAACCACATTTATCTGATCTTGTGTGTTTGTGTGGGAGAAGGTAAGATGGTTTGTCTGTTAAACTTAGAATGTAGATTACTAGTTTTATTGCATTTATATTGATAATTGGTGTCTAATAATGAGAAATTGCTGCTCTCTGCGTGGTGGTTGGTAATTTTCCAGTCTGTAAAGACTTACAGAACCTGTTATGCAGGTATTTTATTTTTACGTTTAGTATAGATTTGCTGTGAAGTTTTACTTTTTAATATGTGGGTAAGAAGAACATTTTGGTTTTAAAGTAAGTTGTCACTTTGCAGTATTTTTTATGTCACTTTATAACTGCATCAATATAATTGAAATATGTATGATTTTAATAATGAATAGGGAAAATGTTTGGCTGTATCTTCTCTCAGGTTAACTTTTTTTTTCTCGTCTGTCCTGTCCTGTYCTCTGCAGGCTGTCCTCTGGWGGGGCAGTAAGCGGGTGGAGTGGAGCAGGCCGCGGTGCCCGTCCCTCTGCACTGCATGGCTGCGATGGCGCCCGCTCTCACTGACGCCCCAGCCGAAGCTCACCACATCCGCTTCAAACTGGCTGCCCCATCCTCCAGCCTCTCACCAGCCAGTGCAGAGAACAACGGTAACGCCAGCAACATCCTCATCCACAGCAGCGGCCCCGCCAAGTGCAAGGTCGGCGCCGACGACTGCCCCCTCGACTTCTGCGGCGGCGACCAGGAGCAGCAGCAGCAGCCGCCGCCCCAAACTGACTCCGTGTCCCAGGCCTCGACCCTGGGCAAACTTCAGCCCCTGGTGGCTTCATATTTATGCTCTGATGTGACATCTGTCCCCGCAACTAAGGAGTCAATCAAGCTGCAAGGTGTCCTCATCAAACAGTCTGTGCTGAAAAGTCACAGAATCCTGCCCGGCTCCCTGCTCAACGGCGGGGGAGACTTCCTCCTGAGGAAGAGGCAGGCGATAGAACTGTCCGGTGGTCAGCTGAAAAGCCTCATGAGTGGCAGCACAAACGGGAGTGGCCAGTCCATGACGCCCGTCAACGGCCTGGCCAAGAAGCTGGCCACCATGTCGGGCTCGGGCTGCGTGGTGGCGGTGAACGGTGATAAGCCTCCTGCCGCCACGGACTCTCAGTCCCAGAACCTGTCGTTGGACTCGGAGACTTTCACCGCTACCATATCAGGTCACATCCAAGTAAAAGAAAGCCTCAAACAGAAGAGTTCCGCCGGAGCTTCTCAGAATGCAGATGGGAATAACCTTGAACCGTCGGTGCTTCATTCTGCTAGTCTGCCCCCCTTCACCCAGGACAACCCGAGCCCCTCTGAGCGAGTTTGTTTGGACAAGGCCGATTCTCACACAAACACCAGTCAGGGTTCTGATAGGGAGAGACCGGGCAGCAGCCAGCAGAGCTCCCCATCATGCACAGCTGCACCCAAGCCTCCTCCACCCTGCGGTTCCTCCTCAGACAGCCTCGACGCTCACGTCCGGGAGCGCACGCTCCTAAACAGCAGGCGCCAAGCCGAGATCGAGAACCGGCTGCGGCGCCTGCGCAAACGCCTTCAGGTGGTGCAGGCCAAGCAGGTGGAGCGGCACATTCAGCAGCAGCTGGGCGGCTTCTTGGACTCKGCTCTTAGCAGGCTACGAGCCGGCAGCCGCAAGTCGGAGGTGGCCCCGTCTTCGGCGGCGTGGAGGACCGGGCGTCATTCGTCCTCCAACAACAGAGACGGCCTGAGCCGGTTCCTGAAAAGCGGCTCCATGCCCCTGGAGCTGGAGAAGCTGTATTTGAGTGGATCGGCCAACCTCCACTCAGCAGAAAGCGCCTTTGACTCAGACGTAACGGAAAGTAGCTCCGGCGGGGACTCTGACCTGGAGGAGGAGGAGCTGTCCAGGGTGGACATCGAGCAGCGACATGTCAAAATGTAAGTTTCCACAAACACGCTTCCTGTGGCCGAACCTCACTGGACGGCTGCCTGGCGCTGTATGAAGGCTGGTTTACGTTCAAGGTCTCACAGGTTCCTCTGCAAAAGAGTGGAATTTGATTTTTAGCATTTTTCAAACCTGGATAAGAACAAAAACGGAAAATAGTCTGGAAAACATAAGTGGTTCCAGACTATTCTCTCAGAATAAAAATCTAWATTTCCTTCAAAGTAATGCTCCAACAGGCAATACTTTAATGAATATTAAATCAGGATATAATCATCAAGACGTCTGCCTTTGTTAGCAAAGGTCATTCAGTGAGTTTTTCTGTGGTTGACTGTCATKAAGTAGAGCATTCTCACCTAAAACAATTTAAAATGTGGGCTACAGTAATAATTGTCTCTGAGTGTATTCAATTAAATGTAGATTTGGTCAAATATTTATTTAAAAGTGAACAATAGGATTTATCCTTCAGGTTATTGTCTGAACCCCSTCAGTGTTGCAGGTTAAACAGGTGGTTGTGACGTGGCTGGTTCTAATGTCAATAATACCAGGTTTACAGTTYTGTCCACAGCCCCTTTAAGTGTTGACATATTTAGACCAGACTGAACCCCGAGTTATGGTAGTATGTTTTGTAATTTATGAATAAAACCCTCCATTGTGCTAGTATTTGCAATATTAATGTGCATTTTAGGWAAAAACTCCCTTCAGGTTTTTCCAAAATTATCAGATTTTCTTTGTATATTTAATGTTTTCACTTTAAAATWACTTGGTTCCGCAATGGTGGGTTCAAGTTTTGTTTTTAAAAAAGTGAAGACTGTCCTGTTAAATGTTCTCACTGTTAAGGTTTTAGACAACTTGTGCAGACGTATGAAAATTTTGCTATGAATAAATTACTCATGTTGKTTATATATTTGATTTGTTTGCATTACTGTATGCATATGTCCAAAAGAGCTTCCAGTTATTCCATCTTTAGGGTAGACTTTTCATAAGTTGTCTAAAATATTGTTTCCCAAACTTTTTGTCTTCTGACCCACAAAAGATCCATGGCATAATCTTGTGACCCCAAATATTACTGGTCTGAGTACACGAACTTCGTTAATAACCCTAAAAACACAGGCTTTTTGACAATCTAAATAGCTTGTATGCAAATATAAATACTTACTTTTACTTAGTTTCTGTTTTCGTAATAATTATAGGGAAAATATTACATCGGCAATTATTTTATTACCCTTTAAATTGATTTCTGGAGATTATCCAAGGTGCTTC
>NW_013952521.1:909133-920963 GCF_001266775.1 Austrofundulus limnaeus | reverse complement strand
GACTTGCGCCACCAACTGTTTTTGGATGATAAACATTTGTATCAGGTCAACAAAACATGGACATAGTAACAATATTTTTTATACTACATTTATCAATTTTAAATATACTAACCTCACTCCTTTGTAACAGCTAAGGCAAAAATGTCATTAATTCAGAAAATCTTTTCAGGACCCCACCTTGATGTTTCGGGGCCCCAACTTTAGGAAACACTGGAACAGTTATAGGACCTTCAAGTGTACTTTGTGTACAATCTAACATAAAATAGACTTTTATGAAYAATAACAGGCGGTGTTGTTTCAAAGTTTTTGCTCCAGTAGTTTTCCATGAATGCGGTACTGAAATGCGGGTCCACACTCAATGTAAACAACAAGCCTGAGTCATACCWTAGTSCCTTTTGTTGACTGAAGKTGAMCATAAAACRTAGAATCGTAGATAGAAATGTAGGAATTAAACAAGAGAACCTGTAAGACGACTCAAAAATAAAAGTCTGGGATCGGGCAGGAAGGTGGAGCTCAGCCTTCAGTCAGGCACAGCTTCTGCTGGGCGGTAAAGTTAAGATTTTATGTTTGGTCACTTTAGCTGTTTCTGTAGGCACAAATTTTCATGTTGAGACAGAAACCATAGGTTTGAATTTTGTTTTCTTTAATTGATTTTGCTAATTTTTTAATTTGTGGTTTTAACTAGACTTTAAATGCTCAAATGTTTGATTTACATTTTGTTTCAGTGATTCTGGAAGTGGGATTTATTTAAATGTTTTTAAATTAAAAGTCTGGTGATTTAATAAGCTCACATGAGARTTAAATAACCCTCATTACTCATGTCTTCCATGGTACTGGTCCCAGAGAAAGTCCCTACACTTCCAGAAGTCTCCTGTAGGCGTAGCAGGTGCTAATGGCAATCAGAACCTCCTGCCCGGTCGTGGTTGGGTCAAACTCCAGGGAGGGGTAGAGATGCAATCACCCAGAGAGCGAGTGGGTGGAGTCTTTAAAAAAAAGAGCTGTCGTCATGCAGCTCTTCCTCCTGAGTCCACAGAACCCAGCACTGTTTTCACTTTGAACCGAAACCCAGAGCATTCAGTGTGTTTGGGTTGTTTTATCCCAGCAGGTGTGAATTTTAGTTTTCAACCTGCTTCCTGTTGTGGCGTCAGCAGCGCTGCGGATCCATCACAGTCTCTTCCGTCAGCTTTCAGGTGGTTCTGCAGCCTTAATGGACTTACTGGGCCGTGCAGGGCCGGGTAGATTATTAACAGTGACTCTGAACACAGATTTCTTTATTATCCTGTTCTGTGTCGACAGCGAACCCTTGACCTAAAATTCATCGTGTCCTAACAGGAAGTTTGTACTTTATTTATGCCAAACCACAGAAAGAATACAGTTGTCCCRCAGCGGGTCATCTCTGAAGAATCTGGGTGTTTATAAATATTTTTGTTGAGGCTAGGAGAAATTAAATTAAATTTTAGTATTCCTGTAAATGTTAAGTTTGTAGGAAAAGGTTACCTTTTTAAAAATTTACCAAAACAAATGTTCTTTTGTACATGGAAGGACGTTTTCTCCTTTCTCTCCTTGACTAGTTTAGTCATGACCACAACAAGGCAGTAAACAACCTTCCAACAAACAAATCAACAAGTAAAACAATATATATATTTTTATAAATTACAGTTTAGAAGTTTGTGGTTRAATAAGAAAAACTTCAGTTTGGATCTGATTTTAAACCCTAAAGATGTCCATAACTATCTCTTAAGAAAATTATATTATTGGTTGTTTTAAAAGGAAAATTTAAAAAGATTAATAATGTGCTGTGTCACCAGATATACTTTTGATGTCAGTTGTTGTAAAAAGGCATAAAACTTCTTTGCTCTGGTGTGTTATCGGCATCGGCAAAAGACAAATATTAATCATCAGTCATATTTGGTTGGTTTTAGGTGGAGAAATCTGTCAAGTAGGTGGAATTTGAGCAGTTATTGTAATATATCACCTGAATTTGTCTGTTTAATTCAATCGTTCCTTCAGCTTCTGACAAATAAAAGAAGCTTTATCTAACAAAGTAACAGACCTGTCCTGAGAAGCTCAGAACACTTTTTAACATTGTGTCCTTCATCCGAGGGATGCGAAGGTTTGAATAAAGACCAGTGTCTTTTTGTGGAGAGCACTTAAGAGGTCCCGTTTTATATCTTATTGTTTTATTCTCTTGTAACAGTTACAGCTGAATATGGCGTTAGCAGTTCAGGTAAATTCTTAATTGGTTTCTAGATGTCATCTCTAGACACCCAAGACACAAGCCTGAATTTAGTTTGTAGCATTTTTATTTTATAAACTCACATAAAGCAAATGGCAGAAACTTGCCTTTTAAATGGGAGTTAGTTATTAAAAATGCAGATTTTTGTCCAGTAAATGTGACCACTAATTCACCATTTTAACAAATTTTAGAAGCTGGTCTTTTYTTTGTCTGCTGTAATTTAGTCATTTTGAATCACCAGATCCCAACTTAAAGCAGGAACAGGTTTTAACATCACCTTGATTTAAAATAAGCTGTTCCAACTTGAAACCAGCTGCTGACTCAAAATTATGAGAACACAAATTCTGCGAACAGCAAGTTGTTTCKTGGCGTGTCTTGATTTTGTTTGTAAGTTCTGATAACCGTACCTCTGCCCACAGTGACAATAATGACGACTCGGACTGATTTAAGGGCATTTTTTGCAGCACAGAGTGTTTTAAACCTTATAATTGAAGCAACAGGCCTGAAACTTKCTAGCTTCGTTCATCAACTAGAGACCATTACCACAATGTTTTTAGTGCCCATTTGGTTGTACCAACCCTGACCCCTCAATTCTTCAGGACTCTGGTCCCAAACATTTTAATTCTCAACCCTTAAAATGAATATTTGGACGTCATGTATGTAAATACAAAACTACTCATTAGACATGGGCATGATGATGATGTAAATAGGTTTAATATTATGTTGTTTTTGTTATTTTAAAGCTTTTATCTGGAGATTATACCRAAACTTGGTGTATTGTGACCCGTGTTGAGGT
Source organism: Austrofundulus limnaeus (assembly GCF_001266775.1). Classification (NCBI taxonomy): domain Eukaryota; kingdom Metazoa; phylum Chordata; class Actinopteri; order Cyprinodontiformes; family Rivulidae; genus Austrofundulus; species Austrofundulus limnaeus. The sequence continues at coordinate 917,931 of NW_013952521.1, read as the reverse complement.
TCTGACCTGACGGCTGCTTTTCATGTAAACAAAGTGCCTTAGACATGCATATCATTCAAAAACAAAAAGTCAAAGAAAGCATCTTTATATTTAAAAAAAACTTAACACGATTTTACCCATTTTGTCCCATAACCGTCATATTTTCTTTTGGACTTGGCTCAGTCATTGTGAAACGGGAAGTGACATCAAAGGGATACTGTTCAAGAAAAGGAACTCCCTGGTCTTTTATCCACCTTATTTTTCACRGAGATACGGACAGTCAGTTGTTGCTTTTTTGGGTGAGACTTCCTGTCACTGGCTTGCTAACTTTTCACTATATATTTTTTATTTTTAATGTTTTACAGTCCTTGATGTCAAAGTTGTATAGAAAATATGGACAGATTATAGTGACATGTGACCAATCATCGAAATGAGGATTAAGTCAAATTTGGTCAAAATGACCTAATTACATTTTCAGATTTGTGGCTTTTAAAAGCTACATTTTGATACCTGGATCATTCTGATATCATAAGCTTATCCAGAGATATGACTTAATTTGTCTTGTTGGTTACAGTAATACATTACTGTTTGGTCTGAATCCCAATTTTATGTAATTTTGAGTAATTTTAAGCTGTTTTTCCTCAAAATCAGGCTTTTTGTTGCTACTGCATAAAAAAATGCTTCCAAAAATTTATTTTAGGATTATATTTCAGACAGTTCATTCAAATGATACATTGATAAGACTAGAGCTGGGCGATATGATGAAAATTTTATATCACGGTATTTTCAACATTTTCACTGGTTTCATGGTATTTGACGGTATTTTTCTTGTCATCACAGCTCAGCTGATAGTAAAATGTACAAACCCTGCTTATTGACTTTTTTTCTTTTACTGTACCTCTGTCTGTGTCTCTGTTTCCCTCCTCTGTGTCTGTTCTTCTCTGACTGGTGGTTGGAGACAGTAGTCACACATTTTGGTCCAGTCGTGAAGGAGGAGGGTTAAGAAAAGATTATGATCGGGTTTATTGTTTTATGTTATTTATTAAAGCTTTTCAGCAYGACTCACCTTGCACACCAGTCAATTCCAACTYCAYTACRAACTACTTCCTGCGGGCTTTTCACAATAGAACCACGTTAATGGTGCGTTCACACCGAATGCGATTTCAGCGTCAGGAGCAGCAGGTTTACATACAAAGTCTATGGTGGACGCGCTTCAAGCAACGTCGGGAAGTGCTGCGGCGCCTCAAGTGCGATTAGAGCAGCGCGATTTGAACGATCTGAGCGTTCGACGCGCTGAGGCGCAAATCGCTGAAGTTAGAAAATCTGAACTTTTGCAGCTCGACGCGCTGCGTCAACCAATCAGAGAGACTCCACTGTGTGACGTAGTGACATATTTCCCGACAGGACAGTTTACTGAATGATGTCCACTAACCTGAAACAGACGGAGCGGAGCTCTTTAGCTGAAATGAGTGCCTGCAGTCGTGTCCTGATCCTCACCAACGCGTGGCAGCGACTCATCAGACTGGAAAAATAGTCCTGAAAGCGAGCTGTGAGCCTCTACTCTGAATTATCTGGTGAATTAATTATGAATTAATTATCTGATGAATGTGACATGCTCTCTGTAAATAAAGCAAAGCCACTTCCTCGTCCGACATTAAACAGAGCCCGACAGAGGAGGGAGGGGTGGGGAGGCTGTCGCCGTGCAGCGCTTCAAGAGCTGACCTGCGTCTGACAAGTGCACAAGCTTCAAACTTCAGCGTTGGCTGCGATTTTGAAGCTGAAATCGCGTTCGGTGTGAACGCACCATAAGTCTCCATCAGCATAACGTCTCCATATTAACTAACCGCGTTAAATCTAACTGTGCACGTCACTGAAGAGGTCTTTACTACATTCAGCGACGGCGAAAACAGGATGTTTTTTTAAACGTCATTCAATATAATCAGCGGAATCGCCACCCGTTGCTGCAACTAGCTGCTCCAAACATTAGCATGCTAACGCACATAGCAGTGCAGCAAGGAAAAATGTCCCCCAGGAAACAACAGTTCACTGGCGGCTGCGACGAAACATTCGGCTATTTAAACCGGTATGTCCGGTATTCAAAAAATTCATATCATAACAAAAATAAAAACCGGTATTCGGTACAAAACGGTATACTGCCCAGCACTAGATAAGACATTAATTTATCATATGTTGACAGAATTCAGTTTTCGCACATGCTTAAATCTTAAATCTGCCTTTTTCTCCACATTTCACTTTTGGACTTAATCTTTGTTTGATGTGATGGGTCACATGTCTATATTTACATGTTTTTTTAAAAAAAACTTAATATCCGTTAGTTCAGTCTCAAAAATTTATCACTCTTATGTTAAACCTAATAGACAGCAATCTAATCACAACGAGGCAACATTTAATATGTTATGGCACTGAACAGACAACTTATTAGCCTACCTTCCTTAAGATCGCCACTGCTTGACCACAGGAGCACCCAGCTGTCTCAGTGCCAGTTGATGTAACGAGGATCCATGCAGAGTGAMCATCAGATTTGTTTTGGCTTGTTTGGACATCAGCCTTCATGACTACCAGGTCATTGATATTATTGATTCATATCTTGCCAACTTTTCCACTATGGCGGTGCTGATATGCCTCTGTGCTTTTGTGATTGCGCATTGTAGACCCATCCGCACCAAGCGACAACACAACAGTTAACTGTCCTCGTACGTTACATGAGGCCGTTTTTTCATATCCTCACACTGGAGATTAGTTCGTGGGTGTGGTGCTGACTCGCTACCTTGTTCCGCCATTTTTTTTTTTTGGAAATGTTCCCACGACATWGTTCACCAATTTAGTTAAGCTGYTRTTAGTTAGCCCATGGAAGCAATGAAAAAGAAGTGCCACACAAAAAACGGAATTTGGACTCATTTTTACTTCTCCGTTCTAAAATAAGGTGGACTGAAACAATATTATTCGAACTCTGACTCTTCATCTCTAGTGACTCAAAATAATCTGAAGAAACATTCCCTACAGTCTGTGTTTTTAGCGGTTGTAGCAAAGCTCTGTTCATTCCTCTTTGACATCACTTCCTGTCACTTCACATGCGAATATCCGAACTCTTTATCTCAGCGATGTGAATTATTATTTTGCAATWAGTTATCAATGTGATCTTTCCAAAAAGGCGTTCATGTTTATTACAAAAGTTAGATGTCACAGGCACTTTAATACTATAATTGAGTCTTTAGATATAGTAGCTCATCTGTTGTTTTGCTTGGATRGAATTAAAACTGCAGCTTTGGATGCAGAGCACAAAGAGCCTCTGCAGGTCACAGTTGAGCCTTTATTGCCGTATACACCACTAAGTACTGTTAAGCCAATTTTTTCCAACCTAAACACAATTGAAACCTGTGAGCAGCTAGTTAAAACTTGCTCTTCGAGGGAGTGGGAGTGCCRGTGGAATTTGTTTTTAAACTAGATGTAAAGAACTGCTTGATTCAAACCTTTAGGTTTTAAAGTTTTGTGTTATTGTCGTAAAAATTTAGCGGTTAATTTGCTCAAACCGAAGCGGTGGCTGCTTTAAATCTGAATGGTTTTGTGGACGGAGTGAAAGCTGCTGTGTGTTTGTCAGCAGCTGTAAAATCATCCAACAGGTTAGAAACTGGTTCTCAGCTCCCGGCCCTGTGAGCCATTATTAACACGTTTGTCTTCCAGGAAGTAAGGTGTGTGTTTTTGTTAAAGCATCACACATCCAGCGTTTTGTCTGGGTTAACACCAGTCACTACACATAATGTGATATCTTCTCCAGACGGTGGTTTTACGTCAGGCCAGTCGACAGAAGCCTGGAAAAAAACAAAACCTATTTGCTTGTTAGCTGCGTTGTTTACAGCTAATCCCTTTAGCCGTGTCTGATGTCGACGTGGTTTCCCGTATCTCACAAGGTTGGTGTCCGGCCAACAGCTGCTGCAAGCTTATCCTGCGGGGCCTTTTTTATATGTCTTTTTCTACTTAAAGCAGTGTTTCTAGTAAATGTGACATCYGTCATGACCTTTAGCTGGCTGTGGATGCTCCTGAAATCATCACGTTAACGTTCAAATTGCAGAGTAAAACACAGACGTCAGATCAGGCGTGCTATGGAGCACGGGATGTTCTGTGTAAAGAAACGAGTGGGCACAGTTTCTGGTTTCTGAGGCAACAAAAATGCTCATCAGGAAATCTAAGATCTTACATAATGGCCCATGGACAGCACTGTGAAAACGCCAGAGTTTCTGTAATCTGATCAGCAGAACGTCTTCTGTGTTGCAGGTTTTTCTCATGACCGTCCGGGCTATGTAATCTTTACGTTTCTGGTCAGTTAAATGTCTGTTTATGGTTCAGCCTGCAGTCTGAGTCACTCGGCCGTGTTTTTCCTCCTCCTTCGCTTCGTTCGAGCTCCTGTGAAGGTTTCTGTCCCGCTCCACACATCTGGATGTGTTTAGCATGACCCGAGTTCCCCCCAACACAAACCCACAGGCGTTACATAACCCCCTGTCTTTTATGTAATGACTGCTGCAGCTCTCTGCTTCTCTTCCTGACACACACACCCTGTCCTGTCGGCCCTTCTCCTTCAGAAACCTGGTTCTCCAAACTAGTGGTCCAGGTGAACTCCAGGCAGACACGTCAGACTTYACCTGGATCAGTTTTTACTCAGAATAACGTGTTTAGAAAAAGAGAACAAAGAAATCAGGACAACAGCTGCTGGTTTCTTTTGTCCCTGTCAGTGTGTAGCTGTTGAGCAGAATTCAAAGGTTTTTTTTATTTACTTCGGGGGGAAAATAGGCCTTAAAGTGTCTGCAGATGTTAGTTGTGATTTTTCTTTTTTCACCTCGACAGATTTTTGTTAACAAAGGTCAGTCTGGGCTGTGAAAATGTAAACCTGACTGAATAAACCAGGATTAGAATTTGTTGTGTATACTATAGTGATAGGCACAATTTTGCTAATCTAAACTAGCTTCTCATTTAGCAGATTAGCTTTTTCCTAACTTTGGAAACTGCTAATTTTAAGTTTACTATAAAACCTCCTTTTATGCTGCCTTTCCCCCCCCAAATTAAATAAAAAACATCCCTTTTTTCAATTAGTGCTGGACGTGTCGGGCACTGTGTGTTTAGCATGTAGCATCTTTAGTTGCTAAACTTCAACCTAAGTGTCCAAAAAAAAAGATTTACCTATTTAAATGGTGAATACAAAATTATGTCTAAATATGGTAATGAAAGTATTTATTTTATGTTTAACTAACTTCAAACTCTGTTTATAAAAATATAAACCTGATCAAAGAAATGCTTTTATTTTGAAAGGGGTAAACTGGAAGTATCACAAGTTAGACAGAACTGGAAATGTGGTTTGGATTGTCCAATTTTCCGCAGACAGTATATTTAACTGGCTGAGTCCTATATGACAAAAGAATGGGGTTTGTGTCCTTTTGGTCTGCACAGTGTGTAGGATGTGGGCCCATATTTATCAAACTTCTTAGAGTTACTCCTAAGAGTGCTGTTAAGAATGGACTTAAGTGTAAAATTCTTTGCTGAAAGCTGAGCGTAAAAGTCTTATCAAGCATCTCAGTCAGATTTTAAAGGTCAAATGGAGGGGAAAAATGTGTATTTTGCATATTTTGCATTAATATAATGTTTTATTTAAAATTGCCGATGATACTGAATCAGATTTCGCTATGAAACTAAAGATAAAAACCATCCAGCCGTACCAATATTAATCAGTCACACAGAGTGGAGAAACCACTGCTCAGACAGAAAGTTATGAAGAAGAAAAAGAGGAAGAAAGTGTCTCARATTATAATAAGTTCTGACGCTAACGTTAGTATATCTGTTGCTGTAGTTTCTCTGTCATCACATAATGGAAAATAAAAAACCAAAACAAAACAACTGGACTTCTGTTCTGTAGCTGACAACATGTGGAGTTTGATCTAAACTGCAGAAGGTTGGTATGATTATTATGGTATTATGATTTCATGTAGGGATGCACGATAACTTATTTTAAGAACCAATAACTTTATCCTTCTGAAGGCCGATAACTGATAATAACCGATAACATGTCAGGAGATAAGACTAGTCAAAAATGGGTAAGATCATAACATAAATAAACAAAAAAACCAAATGACTCTGTAAATTATACTATTTGAAATAAACTCTTAGCAAACAAACGTATTTCTTAAAATATATCTAACAAGACAATTTTTTTAATAAGGCACGTTAATTTTAAAAAAGACCTTTAACACTGATCTGGATTTAAACAAAAGTCATTCCACCAGTTCAAAACAGATAATGCACTAACACTAGTTAGATTCAAAGTACATTTGTTTTATTATTATTAATGTGATTTAAAACATTTTTCTACCTGAAGCAGTGTTTCTTGTGAATGCATTACGACTGCATCATACAGGAAAACGAGAGTTGGCAGCAGCTCGGCGTGGTAAACTGTGGCTAACAGATAAAATCCTCAGTCTTTAGCGAGGGTGAGCGGCTGCTTGTCGAGCTCCATCATTTCCATTGTTAAATTGCTTGAGATCTGCGTCCTCTCTGGCAATTTTTTTTAGATTTGTCAAAAGCCTCAGCAGTGATTTAATGATTTGATGAGTTCTTGAACACTAGCTTGTTGTTAGCATTTTAGCAGATGGACTTTGTGCTTCGTTCAGGAGGTAACATGTTACATGTTCTCAATTTGGGAGTAGTTCCAACCTTTTTATGTTTGTAATTATAAAGTTTGTGCATAACATACAGGGTGAATTGGTAAAATAATATTAATAATTCTTAAAATGACAGGTTGTTTTTCAGCAYAGAGTATTCTAATTATTGTTCTAGTGAGAAAGTAGTTTTTTCCGACGTTACTTGAACGTTACTCGGGTCGTGCCGGACGGGAAGCAGCTTGACCAAAAAGGATTAAAAAAACATGCATGCTCATCGCAGCGCTGGCAAACAAACATGTACATATATTATCGGTTCTGTTTGTTATGATATTGGGCCGATAACTATCATGCACCCCTAATTTCATGGACCATCTGCGTAGCGCGACCTCAGGAAGCGGAGGCATGTAACAAAACATGACTGTCAGACAGAGTTTGCTTTGAAAAACATCAGCTATATATCAGAATCACATGGAATTGGTATAAATCTGGTTTTTATTTGGGTGAAATGATCTAGAGATTCTCCGGTTGACCGGAGGGAGACCCAGTTTCTGACTGAGCAGTTAAACGGGCTGAAGACGCTGCGCTGCTGGTTCTAAAATATTATAATTCCTCCCTTTTTTCCACCCGCAGCACTCCCAGTGTCATAATGAAGCATATAAACACTAGTGATAGCTGGAAAGATAGTTGTTTTCACTCATTGTTGAATCAGTGTTGTTGAGCGAAGGGTTGGAGGAGGAAAAATATATATTTTTTTCACGTTGACGGGGAACCTTAAGAATGAAACACCAGTTGCGCGTTCAGGTGGTCATAAGATCAGCTCATCAAAGCTGTTCATCTTTTTAATTTAACTGGGAATGGATCATTTCAGCTAAATAACATGCAGAGCTGAGCGCTGTTTCACATGAATTGATGCTACTAGCTTGCTAGCCTGCTAGCTGTCGGTTCTTCCTACTGCAGCCATGTTCGAGGCGCTCAGTGTAGCTTTCTGAGCAATGAACGAGGCAGACCTGATTATGCTCATAATTARTAGTTGTCATAAAAGCATCTCACCACTTTTAGTTTTCGGCGCAGACTTTTGGCTCTTGATGCTGCCAAAACAGTTCCTGTAATGACAGCGGCAGAGTGTGTCCTCACATGGCTGTGTTGTTTATAAGATTAAATATTGTTGGCGTGGCGTCCTCCATCAGATCAAGCCTTTTGGTCACAAAACTAATGGATCTACTCGAACTGTGAGGCACTGAAAAGGCAAAGTCTTGTGACCCGGCTGCTTTTTGAGTCTTGAAATGGTCTGAGCAGAGCTAGGATTCTTTGTTTTCCAGTCTTTCCTCCACATCGCATCAGCACAAATGATCTGCCCTCAAGGATCTTAAAAAAAAAAAAAAAAATTAAAAAGCTAGCAGTTGACCGTGCACCACTTGTGAACCCAAAGGCCACACAATATTCTATTTCAAGWCCACAAAAWAATGTAAAAGTCTTCCTATGAGGAGCGAGAGTCATTCAGCAACTAACACATCTCACAAGCTCCGCCCCCTGCAGGATCTCTGAATGGGATTTAAAATTACGATTTTCATGCAGTTTGTAGAAAATTACATGTTTTGGTCACATTTACAACAATATTTTGACATTTTATTGATATTCATACTACTTACAACATATACTATCAAATTATTCAGTTATTTCACCAACTAAAGTAGCCTTCATTTCACTTTTTAAGCAAAGTGTAGGAGTAAATTTTATGCTGTTCCACAAAGCTGATCCTAGATGACGTTACAAAACCCCCGGCATGGACCAATCCCTGCATCTGTTTTCATATTAAAGAATATTCTCATAAAAATGTCAAGTTAAACTTTGAAAATCCTAAAATAACTTCACTTTCAACACTAAAAATGTTCATACGTCACTAGTGCTGTACCAAACGATTATTTTCTAATCGATTAATCTAACGATTATTTTTTCAATTAATCGATTATTCTAACAACAAATCTATAAGTTATTCTGATGTGAGTGCACTGGATATTTAAAATGTTTTCATCAAATTAACAAGAACAGTTCTTTAATATTGTAATATTTTCTTTAATAGTTTTTTCATGGGCACAGAATATGCACTCTAGAGTCAATTCTTTAACAAAAAAAGCTTAAAAGATTTAACATCAA
>NW_013952521.1:906810-908078 GCF_001266775.1 Austrofundulus limnaeus | reverse complement strand
CATAAAAAACAAAGAAAATAACACGTAATTTTTTTCAAAATTTCAGCTTTAGCGTTTTTTGTCTCAGAGACTGAGGAAATGATGAGCTTGCCTTGCACCTTCCTCAGGGTTTGACATAGGCGTTATTTAGGTTGTCCAAGACAACTTATTTTTGTTTTATACTACCAGAGCCCACCTACTGGTGGTCCGGTGGACAACCAAGAAAAAAAAAAGGACTACTATTTAACAATCTTTGCAAAGATGTTTTTAACTTCACAACATTATGAATATAAATGGAAAACCTGTTAGCAGGTGAATGTGGAGTTTGCCTTGTGTCCTTACCTCTCCCTCCYCTCCTCTGGAGCTGAGCTCTGCAGCCTGTCAGAGGTTTTATGGACAGGGGAGGGTGGCTTCACCCGCAGCTCAGAGTGACTTCTGTATGATTAGTCCATAAAAGTCYCCAAACACCAGGAAAAGTATCTAGATTTACCACCTGCTCGTTTCCAAGTCCTGTTTTATAGGCGTCTTCACAGGACCCCCCCCCCCCAAAAAAAAAAAAAGTAATGTCCCAAGACTCACCAAGTGATGTTTTAATAATACTGAATTTTGTGAAGTTATAGTGTGAAAAGACAACTGAATGCACATGAWATAAAACGTAACAGTTTGGTAACAGTGCAGGGTGTGGTCATGCAAACTAGGGCTGCAGCTAACGGTTATTTTAGTAATCGATTAATCGAGTACTTGGATTTAAWAAAATCTCATCTTCTCCAGTCATTACTTAAGCTTGTTTTATGACGAATACAATTGTGAAGGGGTAATCTACACTTGCTGACGATCCTGCTGCAATCAGAGTAAAAGTACAAAACCAGTTTTATTTAATTCATGCATTTTAAGCTCCACTTGTTTGTATTTGTGTGTGAGGTTTGAGGAGGCATTACTTGAAAGCACTCCTTCATTGAATCATTTTTAACCATCACTAAAAAAAACTAAATTATGGTAATTCATTTTTATGGATTGGAAAACCGTATGTGATCTTTTATGTTTAGAAATTTAGTAAGTAAAATGGGTAATATAAAAATTTGGATGTTGCACATTGAGCTTTGTAGAGTTCAAATGTTGTTAATAGTAAAAGTAAGTTCAGATTTTTTATTAAGTTCTCATTTTAGGCAATAAAATATTTAGTCTTGACTGGTTAGCTGTAGACTAATATAACCGCAGTAATAAATGAAAACTAATGACAGGTTTCAAAGTCATAAAAAGCAGCAGCTAAAAGGAAACAAATCCTATTT
>NW_013952521.1:904474-906484 GCF_001266775.1 Austrofundulus limnaeus | reverse complement strand
AAAATGGGTAATATAAAAATTTGGATGTTGCACATTGAGCTTTGTAGAGTTCAAATGTTAATAGTAAAAGTAAGTTCAGATTTTTTTATTAAGTTTTATTAAGTTCTCATTTTAGGCAATAAAATATTTAGTCTTGACTGGTTAGCTGTAGACTAATATAACAGCAGTAATAAATGAAAACTAATGACAGGTTTCAAAGTCATAAAAAGCAGCAGCTAAAAGGAAACAAATCCTATTTTCTATAAATACATTTAAACTTGAAATATTCACTCCAGTTGTSTCATTTAAGTTAAGAAAGAAGCATCAACAGATAAACGTGTTTCAGCTCATGCTTTCAATCTGTTGCTGCACACTTRAGGCTTGTTTTGATCACCGAACTGTTAAATAATACTCTGCCAGGTAGCCACCACGATTCGTCAGAAAGGAACGTGAACGATACCTGTTGTTGAATCCAGACGTGTTCGGTACACGCGTCTGTTTTCGTTCCGGTTCAGAAACATCGAGGATGTGCAGCAAATTGCGCTTTATTTTTTTCTSTTTAGTTTTAAATTATCCCACCCTTTTCACAATTTCTGTTGTTTTCTGAGCATCTCGTTTTGTGACTCTTCGTCTCCTTTCATTGCTAAAAATAGCACTTAGCACACACGTGTCAACAGTAACCGGTAGCGGAAGCGCTAACCTCGTAGCGTTGTATAACACAAATAACATTTCGGCCGGCAAAACTGCACTGATTTTAACAGGATCTATTTTTTATGAAGCTTCGAAGCAGATAGTTTGCCTCAAGGATTTTAGTAATCGAATTACTCAAATTATTCGAGGAATCGTTTCAGCCTTAACATATGTCGTCCGTCGACAAGRCCGTCTCATTTCACAGCTGTTTTTGGATGTAGGGTGTGTTTTATGTGAGCTGCGACACCTGACTTATGTCACAGCCAAAGAATACAATTCACTGGTTTTGATAAAGGAGGCAGTGGTTTTACAGCTGCTGTTGTGTGTTGTCACCATCTCCGGTCCCGGTTTTTTGTTAAACCTACGTAAATTTTGCAAACATCTGTAAGCTTCGTAAGCGCACAGGGCTTAAAGTGTTGATGCCTTCCAAGATCCTAGCTAAAACCTGCTGGAAATGCTCTAAATATGGAAAAAGTTGCACATTGTCACGGTTACATTTTGATCGTGATCCCTGTCCAGATGAGACTAAAYGAGAATTTTGTGTTTAAATTAATCCATTAACACCAAAGATAATAAAAACAGTTCGACAGTTGGAGCAGCTCCTTATCTTTGTCAGATGTTGTTGTGGGGCTGGAGGTGGGATTCTCTCAACAAAAACACTGTTTTAGTATGAAAAGTAGTAAATTAAGCTGTAGCTTTCCATAAACTTTAGTTTTTAACTGGAAAGTTGTTTCACCATCACTGTATTGAGTTTATAAATGTAGCAGCTGCATTTAGAAACACTGGAAGGTGTTTAATGTCACCAGCTGCCTTTTATGGATTCTACTTGAAGCAGCCTTTTGTAATTCCCTGATCTGAGCTCATACAGGAAGGTTTTCTGCTGGGAAAAAATCTAAAAGTTTGAATTTAATACGTATATTCTGTTTGCTAAGTTTACTGTATAGAAATGTTGACCGTTTCAGCAGCTGTTTGAGTACAACTTCCTCGTTCTCATCCTCTTTATTAGCCTATGAAAGAGGCACGCACAGTATTTAAGGTGCAAGGCTTAAAAGAGCAAAAAATATTCTGACTGAAACTTTTTCTACACCTAGAGGTTACCCAAGCATGACCCTCCACCACCCAATAATCACAAGAGCTTCTTCCAAATGTTTTCATGTAAAGAGAACAATAAACTGTGTACATGGCCTTAGTAGAAGTACACAGTTTAGTGTTTTCTAATTGAGTTGTAGTTACAAGACTTTAATCTGCAACATTTAGACTCTTGAGACTGATGATATTCTGAAGGAAGAGAGGCTTTTTTAACAGGTCATTTTAATGTTTTCAGCTGAGTTGTCCATATTA
>NW_013952521.1:895266-902753 GCF_001266775.1 Austrofundulus limnaeus | reverse complement strand
ATCGTATCGTGACCCGTCTGTCATGATATGTATCGTATCGCCAAATTCTTGCCAATACACAGCCCTAGCATTATGTAGCACAAATAACATTCAGGGTGGACGAAAGTGCTCTGATTATAACAGAATGTATTTTTTACGAAGCTTCGAGGCAGATAATTTGCCTCGAGGATTTTTTGTAATCGAATTCCTCGAATTATTTGAGGAATCGTTTCAGCCCTACATTGATCACACTGCCTCTCAGTACGGTCCTGAATAAGTTTAGTACAAACATCCACAACACCTTGTTGTTGCTAAAACACCTGGTAGAATTAAACTGTGCAGTTATTTATGATAAACTACAAACACCTTAATCTCACTCAGAGATTTCYGTGATTTTAGGGGGAAAATTACGAAAAACTGATGCGTTTGTGTTATAATCTGTGGCATATAAATACTCGTCTTATAGCGTTAATACTGTTTTTGATTATAAGAACTAAAGCTCCCACAGTTCATGCACAAGTTGCACATCTGTAAGAAATAGACAACATTCCAAACACATTAACATTTAAACAATAGAAGACACTAAAGACCCGGGCAGGTCGGAGGTGCGTTGTGTTGACTGCGGTCAGGCAAACTCTGAGCCGTGGCTTTGAGAACGATGATGGAGTGATCTCGTGTGGTTTTGTTGTGCGTGTGAACACACAGTGTTACAGTGGAAATGCTTGTGAGGTGCTTTCAAAATGTAATAAATATAAACAAGGCTGGAGGATTTGGCTAAAAACACGATATAATGCCTTATTTCAGTCGATACGATATAAAGACAATATATATGAAGGATAAGAGCAACTATATTTACTGTACTTACAAACCTGATGTTGTTTCAAATATCTAATTAAAATTGACTAGTCAGAACAAAGTCACATCTCAGTTTTACTTTGATTTGATTCAGATAGTAATTTATTGTAGGTATCTTAAATTAGAGAACATTATTGGTAAATCGGACATTTATAGTAGTCACTGTATTTACAAATATTACTGTAGGTATTTATATAAATGGGTATTTTGCCTAAATACACTCAGTGTTCTATCAATGGAACCATATCAGACGGTGGAACAGGTTTGATGTGTTCTGCTGCGAGTCGGCACATTTTCCAGCAGACTGAAAGCTGAGATCTTATCAGACCTTTGATACCTGAACCACACCTACACCGACTTACAGATGAATTACAGATGTTGCTGCAAACATCAGTTTACATCAGAAGCCTCAGTAGCTTCATTATAACTTACAAAACATTTAGACACATTTTTATAATCCTGCTTTTTCTATTCTCTTCAGCCTTGAACTTTTAAAAACTTCAAACCAGTGTGAAGAAAAGGTGGCGTCATTTTAACATGATTAAATTTTAATGGTTTGAACGTCTGTTTCTCTTTGTGCCAAATTACCGCTTCGAAGCAGTGTAAGTTATTTCTACCTTCTGGTTGTGTTGAAGCAGCCTGAGCCTTTGAGGGAGTGAAATAAAGCTTCGGCTGATTTGCGACACGGAGCTGAAAGAAAAGTTTATTTAAAAGTAGATGGGAGAGTCAAGTTCGATTGTTGTTATCTGAACACACAACTGAGACCAGAAACTAAACATCAGCTGCTCMTTTTTGTTTTTCCCTCATTTACAGGAAGTTTTATTTATTTTAGCTGATGTTTTTTTTTTTACTTTCGTAAGAATGTTGTTTATATTCTAAGGGGAAAAGAGGGTGAAACAGAAACACAAACTATAGTTTTAAACAATAAANACCAGAAACTAAACATCAGCTGCTCATTTTTGTTTTTCCCTCATTTACAGGAAGTTTTATTTATTTTAGCTGTTTTTTTTTCCTTTTTTTTTTTTACTTTTGTAAGAATGTTGTTTATATTCTAAGGGGAAAAGAGGGTGAAACAGAAACACAAACTATAGTTTTAAACAATAAAGTGTTATTTATAAAACTCTTTCTGAGCACCGCTGGCCAAAGTCTTGTACCAAACAGGAAAACAATAATTTAAAACATTTTAAAATAAAAATCACTGTATTTTCCAAAGGACTGATTTTTAACGGGTTTCTTGTTTTGATGCTGTTTTGAGTCATCTGGCTCCATTTATCTGTTTTGTTTTTAGCTTTTCTTCTAAATGTTCAGATTTAAGTGTCAGTTTGGTGTTTCTCTTTTTGTTGGAGGCTGATTAATCAGGTGGATTGATCCTGTTGATTTGTGATTCTTTATTTAAAACGCTACAGTTTGGTGTTTAATTGGTTAATCAGTAGTAAATAAATATATCATAACATGAGTCAAAATGATCTTACCTGCAGGAAGTTAAGCAAAAAGTGTCGTCTCAGTTTGGTCACAATTAAGCTTTTTCTTTTTGTTGTCTTCGATCTGCCATTTGATTTTATAAATCTATATACTCTCTTAAATTTGACTCAAAGTCYAAAGAATGAAGGGTTTGAGACAGGTTGTGAGTTTTTAAAATGTTCAGAGATGTTTTGAAAACTTTCTCTGAAATAGTGAGAAACAAGTTCAATGCTGAAATAATTTTTAAATAATGTTTTGATGTTTTCCTCAGAGTGRCGGAGACTTTGAGTAAACGTGTAGAAATCATGTTTTCATGATGAAACGGATCTGCAGGATGAAGGAGGATTTCTTGACCTGATCGTCAGATGTTTCCTCAGCCAGCTCTTATTCCAGGAGCTGGATCAGATGTGAGCCAGGGTTTACAGGATGTCCATCGTGTTGGTCCTGCATCCAGAGTAGACAGAAGTGTTACGATGGCCTGAAGAGAGGCTGCTGGTGTTTGGGGTCAGGGAAGTACAACCCGGTTAGTGAGGTTTTCTCAGAGCTGAGATCCAATTCCATGTCTTATTAAACTAAAATTAAAGCTTTCAGGTGTCTCTGTGCTTAAAAGCTTTTTTTTAAACTGCCTGACTGATTTCCTATATTATCGTCATCAGAACTGATGAGGAATCTGTCAGTAAAATAATTAAATTACTCAGTGTTAAAGAGACACTTCAGATCATTTGAAGTGTGGTTCTAAAGAATTAATGTCTGATCCAAGTGGATTACTGCTGTTTTTGATTTAATCTAAAAACTGTTTTTTAAACCTTTACCCTGCTGCCAGTTCCACATGATCTCCAGGCAGTGCTGCAGACTGAACAGGAAGTGCTACAGTTAGCTCCTGCTGATCTAACTGGGATAGTCAATTCTGGTCCTTGAGGTCCGCAGCCCTGCACGTTTTACTTGTTTCTCTTCTCTGACACACCTGATTTGAATGAATGGATGATTTTCAGGCTTCTGCAGAACTTTGAAGAGGTAATTCGCTGACTGAATCAGGTGTGTTAGAGAAGGGAAAAAAGTAAAACGTGCAGGGCTGCGGACCTCGAGGACCAGAATTGATTATCCCTGGTTTAAATGGTGTTTTCGTGAACTGCTCTGAGGTTTTGAGATGGAAGTTCTTGGCAGCGGACTCTCTGGGTTTTGCTACAGTCCTGCCTCTTTGTGGGTGGGATCATCGGAAACCTTCAAAACTTTATTTTCTGTCTGAGGCAAACGAAACAAGCAAATAAGATAAATTAACTGAACACTCACCATCCTCTTCCTCAGTTTCCAAAAAGGAAAAAAAAAGCAAAGTGTTTCTTTATGTGTTCCTGTTTGAATAGATTTTCAAAAAACAAAACGATGCAGTTGTGAGGTTTTAAAAATGGTGGGTTTGATTGACGTGTCTGTCTGACCAATCAGTGACCTCAAACCTTCAGCTTGACTCCGCCCAGTGGATACTAAAGAACTGAAGTAAATTATGTTAATAATTATTAAAACAGTGTTGTTGAATATAATCTGAGACGTTTATTTATTAACACTCGATTGAAATCCTTCATTACAGCGACTCTTTGTTTCAGGAGCTGACGTATAAAAGTTCCAACCAGAGCAGCCAGATGATAATCTTAAACGCTCTGCTGTAAACAGAGGTGATGTGTGTTCTAATTTGTTTAGCCAGTCTTTGAACTCAACATGCTGAGATTAACATTACTTTGTGTTTTAGAGATTAAATCCAGTGTGTCAGAATAACTGTCATAACTGTGGTCACGTCTGTATCGTAACCTGTAATCTGTTGGATTACACCTGGTTTATGCTGTTGTTATGGATTTGGGGTGTCAGCACCGAGGATTGGACCTCTTCGTGACATCGGTTCAGTTCTAGCGGGGTCCTCCAGACTGAGGTGTGGGTCTGATCTGGTCCAGCAGTCCTGGGTGTGCGTTAGGAGTGTCGCAGCGTTCGTCGCCTGTGTGTTTATCTCAGCAGAACAGGATCGGGTCTGTRAACGAGCRAAAAAGGAAGTGGTGCTCGCAGGAAACGCTGCAGCGAGGACGCGCAGCTGCAGCGAGCGCTCCTCCTCACACAGAGCGGCTGATTTGTCCTGAAATCATGAAACCTCTCAGCTTCTCAGAGAGACAGAGCTCAGCTTGGATTTCTGCTGTGCCGTTTCCTCACCCAGCCCCTTCCCCTCCCCTCCGGCGCTCCTCGGCCTGCAGTTGATTGTAGAGCCCGTCTGTTCCCCTTCAGACTGCCAGACCAGAGCACAGACCCGTTTGTCCCTGTTTTATTGCCCCCTCCTCCAGCCTGGTGCTGTGAAATTAGCTGTGTGGGGGTGTGGGTGTGTGGGTGGGTGTAAAGAAAGCAGGAGTGGAATCTTTGTCCACAATCTGAGTCATTATTTTTATTGTTCAGGCTCAGTTTGGTGATACGGCGCCCCCGCTGGTGGATGGTGTTTGGTGCAGGAGCAGACATTTTCCTTTCATGTCTGCCTTTGAAATGCCCATCCTGTGTGTGTGTGTGTGTGTGTGTGTGTGTACTTGTTTCTACTASAGAGTGAGGACCATTTGGCCCATAGTTACTGTCAAAGTGAGGTCTTTGATGTAAAGTGAGGACCTCTTCAATGTACTGTGCTTTACTAGTGAGGTTTAGAGGTTTGGTGTGAATTAAGTTCTGGTTCAGGTTAGAGTTAACTATAGACCAGTAATGGTTAATTTTAGGGAAAATGTCTGGGTTAGACATAAATATA
The DNA here is from genome assembly GCF_001266775.1 of Austrofundulus limnaeus. Classification (NCBI taxonomy): domain Eukaryota; kingdom Metazoa; phylum Chordata; class Actinopteri; order Cyprinodontiformes; family Rivulidae; genus Austrofundulus; species Austrofundulus limnaeus. The sequence continues at coordinate 897,697 of NW_013952521.1, read as the reverse complement.
GTTACAAAAATGAATGGAAGTCAATACAATGTCCTCAGTTTGATGCAAATACAAGGATGTGTGTGTGTGGTAAAGTGGAGAACCCAGTTCTGATTGCAGACGGTCCTGGATCTGATGAACACCTGACTTTTCTGGGTTTGGGTTAAAGTTTTGAGACGTCAGCTGCAGTCCAAYGGGAGAAATGTTTTATTAATAACGCAACACAGAAAATATACAGATTTATTAATGAAAAGTTAGAAGTTGACTGAGTAAAAACAAATACATTTAAAAACAGATTTTGTGTTTTTGTTTGTGTTGTGAAATTAGACACAAGGAGTTGAAAGAATTCACAAATAAATGACTTCAAGATGAGCTTTAAATATCACCAGATACATAAAAAAAATATATTTGGCACGTATGTCTCTGCATCTGATTTATTATGTGGTGATAAAAATAAATATAAACAGTTAGGACTAAAAGTATATAAAGTTCTGTTTAGTTTATTTTCTTGTTTTTGTTTATTTTTCTCCTCAGATGGAAACGAGCCGAGAGTCGCTACACGGTGGAGCGAGCTGCCATMATCAGCCACTGGAACTGGCTCCAGGCCCACATCTCGGACCTGGAGTACCGCATCCGGCAGCAGACTGACATCTACAGACAGATCCGGGCCGGAAAGGTTGGTCCGGTTTAGTTCTGATATTATTAAACTCCTGATTGGCAGCAGCTGACGTAGWTTCTGCTCCGCTTCAAATTTAAATAGCTGTTTAGACCCGCCCCCTTGTGATTGACACCTCTGTTGACCAACTGTGTTGATGTGTTTAAAGTCTAAAGAAGACCTCGTGGTTTTGAGGCATTAATCTGGTCTTTTCGCTCTTCAGGGCTCAGTGGAGCTGGGAGGCGTGGCTCCCAGTAGCTCCGCCCCCACATGTGGGACAGAAGTGAAGACAGAGGCTGTCAGTACTCAGGTGAGCTCAGCTGTTTTGGGTAAAGACTGAGAGCTGCGGTCCTGTCTGTAAATCTTTGATGAGGAACAGAATCGGTTCTGAAGCTCTGGGAGAACCCGGTTCTCTCTGACTGATCTGAATAATTCAGRCCCGCGGGTTGAGGGCAGTTCTGTTCATTTTCCTTAAATACCTCTGCCTCTGTCTCACCTCGTCTGCCCCCGCAGGACGCAGAGCGGCTGGAAACCACAAGCTCCGCCCACATCACCAGCACAGAACCGGGTCCGTGGAAAGGTCAGAACGGGCAGCCGGTCAACGGCGTCCTCAGCAGGTAACGGTTTACTTCCTGTCTGGCTCCCAGAAGGCCGCGGGGGTTCTCCTGTGGGTCCGATGACGAGCTGATGGTTCTGTTCAGCTCTGAACGCTAGAACTTTACCTTGTTTCTGCCACAGGAAAACTTTTATTATTCAAATGCTTTTGTTGTCAGGATGGCGGACAGCGCTGACCCGAAGCTCCCCGACTCCACGTGTGTGGCGGCGCGCACACGGCCGCTGCTGAGCTGCCGGCGGCGGCGAGTCGTTCAGCCCAGCACGGTGACCAACCTGAACGGGAAGGTGAGACTCCATCTTTGTTTCTGGATGTGTTGGACGGACCTGTTTGTCCTCACGGCGTCTCTTTGACCCGAGCGTTGTGGCCTGACCCGGTCTGTAAAGGGACCTTGTGATGGGTTCAGTTCTGATCAGAACCCGTCTCCCCTCTGCAGGCCTCCAGGATGGTTCCGTGTCCCTGCAGGGTGAACCCTGGCTGTGTGATGTGCGGTGGCTGGCCCACCCCCAGAGAGGAGCCCCTGTACGAGCTGCCCACCCTGGACCGCCTGTCGAGGCTGGACCTTGGCGTCCACCCCATCCTGTCCTTCCCTGACGGTCAGTTCTCACCACTTCCTGTTTGACATGCTCAGAAAGGCGGGTCTGATGGTTCTGACTTCCTGCCCCCTCAGACGTGTCGGTGGGTCTGCGGCTGCAGCAGGTCATGAAGAGTCAGTCGCCCAAGTCTCTGGAGAGGAGCAAACCACTGAAGAAGCTCTCGCTCAAACACAAGCTGTCCTCGTCCAAAGAGAAGCACAAGTTCACCAACTCACTCATGGCAGTCCGTAAGTCCAGAACCACAAGAACCACAGGTCCTCAGAGGACCCTGAAGTCCCTCCAACACCCAGACCAAAACCATTCAGATAAATCTGTTGATTATAAACATGGTGATGATCTGTGTGGTTCTGATGATCTGACTGTGTGGTTCTGATGGTCTGTGTGGTTCTGATGGCCTGTGTGGTTCTGATGATCTGTCTGTGTGGTTCTGATGGTCTGTGTGGTTCTGATGATCTGACTGTGTGGTTCTGATGCTCTGTGTGGTTCTGATGATCTGACTGTGTGGTTCTGATGATCTGTCTGTGTGGTTCTGATGATCTGTCTGTGTGGTTCTGATGATCTGTCTGTGTGGTTCTGATGATCTGTCTG
>NW_013952521.1:867371-894643 GCF_001266775.1 Austrofundulus limnaeus | reverse complement strand
GTCTGACTGGTTCTGATGGTCTGTCTGTGTGGTTCTGATGATATGTCTGTGTGGTTCTGATGGTCTGTCTGTGTGGTTCTGATGGTCTGTCTGTGTGGTTCTGATGGTCTGACTGGTTCTGATGGTCTGTCTGTGTGGTTCTGATGATATGTCTGTGTGGTTCTGATGGTCTGTCTGTGTGGTTCTGATGGTCTGTCTGTGTGGTTCCGATGATCAGACTGGTTCTGATGATCTGTCTGTGTGGTTCTGATGATCTGTCTTTGTGGTTCTGATGATCTGTCTGTGTGGTTCTGATGATCTGTCTTTGTGGTTCTGATGATCTGTCTGTGTGGTTCTGATGGTCGTCTGACTGTGTGGTTCTGATGGTCCGTTGTTGCAGGGCTCAGTCACTATAAGAACCGGGTCGACAAGCAGAGGTCTGTTGATGGCGGTGTTCTGAGCGGGGCCCGACTGGACAACCAGGGCGGCTGCAAGACRGAGCGTCTCCACGGGCTCTCCGGCCCGTTAGGACCCTACGACAAGAACTACAGCCGCAAGAGGACGAGGGAGCCGTCGCTGGACCGGTCCGACAGTGAGTTCTGTAGACCAGTGGTCCTCAGTCCTGGTCCTAGAGGACCAGTATCTTCCATGTTTTAGAGGCGGGTCAAAGTCTTGGTCAGTTTCACAAGCGTACAAACCTCATGCAGGGGGCGGGGCCAAGGATTGAGTTTTTTTTACATTGTCATTTCCTGGTTAAATCAACAGGCACTGTGGGAAATGTAGTTTTTGTTTAATTCTGGCTTTAAAGCAACTTATTTTTACGACTTCGAAGCTCTTGCGAGTCACCGTACATAAACTGATGTGGCGGGCCACGTTTGGCCCACAGGCCTTGAATTTGACACATGCTGTACTCTAGTCAGAACCAAGCGGTTCTTTAAATCTGCTGGTTCTGGGTCCTCCAGCTTCACCCAAACTGTTCCTGGACTCGAGCAGCCCCTGCAGCACGCTGCCCAACCTGCACCCGTCGCTCCACAGTCCTCTGACCCGCCAGCTGTCCACCTCCTCCGAGAACTCCACGCCGCTCGGGCCCGGCAGCCAGTGCATCTCCAGCACACCGGTAAGGGTCCGATGCCCGGCCCGGCCCGACTCGGGTTTCGTGTTACGCGAGTTCAAACAGTTTTCATTTGTCCTCCTGCAGCACCCAATCAAACGCCGGCGAGGTGAGAGCTCCTTCGACATCAACAACATCGTCATCCCCATGTCTGTCGCGGCCACCACCCGGGTGGAGAAACTGCAGTACAAAGAGATCCTCACACCCAGGTCAGAACCAGAACCAGGTCCAGGTCCAGTTTCTCACCTCAGGGTCTGAACCCGAACTTGTTTTTGTTTTCGTCAGCTGGAGATCGGTGGATATTTTCTCTCAGCCAATCACTGAAGAGGAGAACGAACGAGAGGCGAGTCCACTTCCTGTTTGTCTCTCAGCTTAATTAATCAATTAACTCAATTTATTGTTTTAATAAGAAATAAAATAAAAATGAGCCTTAATAGTTTTAACATTTTACAGAATGAGGAAACGGCGACACCTGGTGGTTAAAATGTAAACACCTATTATTTAAAAAATACAGTCTGGAATATTTACATTTATTTTAGTTGTTAATTTTTAAATCATGGGCTATTTTAATAAAAATGTAATTGATTTAAAATATTTAACATGTCTGATTTTATGACGATTCCTGATTTTAACTCATTCTTCTAGTCTTGAGTTTTCTTTATTTCTTTTCTTGGTTTGTTTACAACAAAAAGACAAACTTAAACTAATGGAAGTGTTTTTTAAAGGAACATTTCAACAAAATACTTGACATATTTTACAACATTTATTAGTTAAAGTTGTTTTTAGATTTCAGGTTTGTTTATTTTAAGGATTTCAGGGTCTCCGTGGGGTTATAAAAACTATTAAAAGGTAGTAAATAAGCAAAAATTAAAGCCATTAAAAGGTAATAAACGCCATCTGACGAGGTATTAATTTTTAAAGAACTAGTGCACTTTCGCTATGCTGGAATCTGATGCGCTGCGTGGAAAACAGATTTAACAAACATTTCTCTGGGCCTATCTGAGATGCAGCTTTAACTTTAGACAGGCYTACTAGCCAATCAGAAATAGTATGGGGGCGGGACTTAAGTGTCTCTAGTAGCAGAAGTTGGAGCGGTGTTTTAAATAAAATATATTTGTCAGGACACGTCTGAAAAAGGACATTCTCTATGAAGAAGTCAGATTTATGTTTGTAGATAAATATGAGCTAATTTAAATCCTACACTGTGTTAAAGTATTAAATAATAAATTATTTATTTGGTATCATACATTATGTAAATGTAATACAGGATCACATGACACAATTTACAGTTCTCACGTAGATTCTGTTGATTTTGTTTGTTTAGTAAGTTTTTATTTTCAATCGTAGTTTTTAATTGAAAKAATTTTTAGCTACAAGAAAGTTTATAAATTGTGATTTTTAGACATAAAAACATCTTATTTACGTTGATGCTTGGTGATAAAAGTTGACACAGGAAGGGTGATTTTGCAGGTTTTTTTATTTTAAAGGTGATTTTTGAAAGTTATTACAGATAACCCTCTGCTCAGTATGAAAAAATTGAAAAAATTTTTTTAAAAGAAGTTGATTGATGAATCTTTTACAGTTTTTCTTTAGTAGTAAATGCTGGTATTGTCAATGTAAACGCAGATAAAAGATGGTGGTTGTGAGGGTAAAACTGTAGCGGTGGTCGGGTTCATTCTCATGTTCGACAAAAGTTTTAACACACGTTTAAAAACAGACACACACAGATGTTATTTACAGGATGGTTGTGTGACATCAGGGTATTTTGGCTCTGTGTTCCTGGGACGTGTGGGAGCAGACGACCTGTTTCTGATAGCGCTGCTCTTCCTACACATAATAATGAAAACATATTTTGTCTTGAATTTAGGGTTAAATAACAAATAATTGTATATAAATCAGTGTTTCATTAAGGCAAAGAAATAAATATGTATTCAGTAACTGTAATAGGTTGAAGCCGCTACAGTAAAAACTATACTGTAGTAAAGTACTACTAGTAGTAAAATCTTTAAAAAGTTGTGTTGGTATTAAAAACATTGGGATGTGTTAAAAAGTATTAAAAAGTATCAAATTTAACTTGAGAATCTCTGAATACACCCTGGATTTAAAGTGTGAATCTGGAGTCAGTCCACCTTAAATTGAAGTGTTTATGTGKACCTGCAGGTGGAGGACCTCACAGACGCAGCCTTCATCCAGCTCCATCAGCCCTACGAGGACCAGGAGCGGTCTCGTTGGACCTGGATGGCCCTGGCTCCGGCTAAGAGGAGGGGCAGCAGGTGAGTCCCGGTCCACCTCCTGGGCCGGCTGCTCCTGCAGGTCCGACTCTAAAGCCCACGTCTTTCAGGTCCTACAAGTCTGTGGACGGGAGGACCACCCCCCTGCTTTGTGGGACCAACCCTCCCACCCCGCAGCCCGCCTCCCCGGACCCGGGCCACTGCCCCTCGCTGCACGACTACAGCCACGTGCCGTCGCCCATGAGCCCGGCGAGCCCCGACGCCTCGTCCAACCCCCACACGCCCTGCTCCAGGGACTCCCACAGACTGCTGTCCAACGAGGACACCAGGTGTTCCACACCGGACTTCACCTTCGAGGAGCGGGTTTGTACATCCAAAGTAATAATGGTAACTCTGGAAGTAATGCCGTGTGTGTGTGTGTGTGTGTGTGTGTGTGTTTGTGTTTGTGTGTGTGTGTGATTTAGCAGTGGCGTTAGGTCATATGTAGCTAATGTTCTATCACCATGTTTATCTTTGGCGCTAACATGAAGCTAACAGGTTAAATCTTAGGGAAACCTTCAGCAGCTCTGCTCTCATCTCTATTTTCATTTTCAGGCTGAAGCTTCAGTGGATTTAGAAGATATTGAGCTGAAACTTGGTGTGATGTTAGTAAAAATAACTGCCTACAAGCTCATGATCCTAGAAAGGTTTTCAAGTTTTGTTCTTTGCTGTAAGAAAAATAAAAAGATTTTAATACCACTGATAGAAAACGTAAACCTGAGAAGAAACTGAAACTGAGAAAACCCTGAATTCATCTTAACCTCTTGAGTTAAACCTTTTTTTTTCCCGTTTCTATTTTAACTTCTTTTAGTTGAGCCTGGACATGTTTTTTTTTAAAATCAAAATAAAGCTAAGAATCTTGGCTAAAAGCTCATGGAAACTATTTTTACATTCACCAAACAGTTCAAACGTCAAGCAGTTGAATCAGGAAGTAAAACTGTACAAAATGACGTCATTGCAAATCTGTAAAGGAAATATTTTGACATTATTTTTTAAAAAACAAATCAAGGGAGGTGCCTAAATGTTAAGTGTGTTAAAAGGTTTTTTCACTTGATTTTGAGTGAATATGGTCCAACTGAAGTCAAATATACCGTATTTATTCATGTATAAAACGATCATTTTTTGAGCTTAAAAAACAACAAAAAAAATCAAATTATCAACCYGTGTAATACTTTAAACACACACTTTATGGATGATTTTTAGTGTTAAATTTCTAGTATTATACATGAATAAAAGCAGTAATTTCTCATTATTTTATACATATGGTGACAAATAAATGTTTGGATAATTTTTCAAAAGAACAAACATTCAATAACAAGTCTTTTAAGCCAGGTAAGAAAAAATAAATAACTTTTGGATGTAGAAACTTAAAATTTCTTAGCATTTATTAATGAACCATCATGGTCTGTCCTGTGCAGAATGACAAAACACTAAAATGTTTGTTCATTAAAACCTCTGTAACTTTGCTCCAGTTCATTTTAGCAGCATGAATCTTTGCACAGGTGATGTCCACAAGTGGTTTAATGATTTCCAAGTTTTAACCTGATTATTATGGTTTTAAGTGTGTTTATATAAACTGTATAATAAAAAAAATGAGAAATGAGAGTGAAAAAAAATTAAAATATTATGTTCCATCCTTAATATCTGTAAAACCACAGCAGCTGTTTTAATACTGACACTTCTAATAAAAAGTGTTATCTTTATTTTGAGTTAATAAAAGCTGAGATTCACTCAGTGACATTTCAGATGGGATTTTAAGCAAAATAAACTTKAAGAAAACTCCTTGGGGCTGAAGAGGTTAAATTCTTTAATTCCTGCTCTCTGTGTTTCAGACGGTGGCGCCCTGGGAGCGCCGCAGCTTCCCCCTGCTGGAGGACCCGGCCCCGGAGCCCGAGGCCGACCCCGTCATCAGGCCCAGGATCCGCAGCATCTCCGGTTGCCGAGCGACGGCTTACGGCCGCCTGGACTCRGACGACTTGGAGCTGCCCTGCGACGACGACGGCGGGCCCAAAGTCAAGGGCTCCGCCCACCGGTGAGCGACGGGCCCCCGGCCCCGCCCACCGACGGGTGACGGACAGCTCCTCTGTGGCATTAACAAGCAGAACCTCAAAGCTGAAGATATAAAATGGGTTCCTGTTGTTTGATATTCAAACATCAGTCTAATTCTTTCACAGTTTTTAGTGAACATTATGGAGATAGCCTTTCCCTTCACTTGTTTTTGTCACAAAGAAAAAAAGATAAATGTAATAAAAAAAAAGGTATAAAACAATATAAAAAGAGTTCTGTAGTAGGCTAAACAATGTACATGGGGGCTTTGTGGTGTTTCATACGTGGCGTGTACACTCGTAGCGCACTATGTAGCGGACTCCTCAAAAATATGGCCAAAGGGTGTTTTCTATAGTTTGCTTGTAAATCCCCATGTACATTTTTAGTGGAGTGACACAAAACAAAAAAGAGAGAAGAAAAAAAAAAAACAAAAACAAAAAAAACAAAGCCCTCTCCTGCTCCTCCTCATCCAGGTACATCTGAGACGTGGTTCCCTCCTCCACCACTAGAGGTCGCTTGAATCCCCTGAGCACTTCTAACTGCCAAGTCTAGTTTTGCTTTGTTTGTTTTCCATTCCTGACATGTTTGTTTTTCTTCCTGTTCGTTCGGTAATATTTTCATTTTAAAATCATTCCTCTGGTCTCCTGTTCGGCTCGGTTCAGAAAGCTTTTTTTTTTTTTTTTGAGCACTTGCCTGGCAGAAAGCTGCTGCATGCCGAGAAATAAGATTTAGTCTGATCACAATAATCCCAGCTGATTTCACTTGTTTGCTGTAAATCAACTCTTCCTGCCCTTTTTTTTTGTTTTCTTTCTCTACAAACATAAAAAATGTAGCAGCTCTGTTAGAAGCTCAGGTTTTTTTCCCCCTCCCCTCCAAAACTTCTGTTCGCATTTATTTTCTGTTCTGTGTAATCTCACTCTGACCCCGCCCCCTCCACTTTAAATCGCTATGCAAAAAATGAAAAACAAAACAAAAAAACATCCTGTTTTCCATCACAGCCATTCAGTCACTGTTTTCTTTTTGTAGTTCCAGATGTCGATGTTCGATTGTTGCAGCAGTTAACCTAATCAAACAGCTGAGTTGTTTTCTTTTTTGTAAATAGTACTATTAAAAACATTTATGTTTAACTTGACACCGTGGTTCCTGCCTCAGTTATTGACGGACTCGGGAGGTGAGACTTTGTAGCGTTTATTTCAAATACACACAAACAGCAACGAGAATCATCAAACCAGTTATTGATAAATGGCACGATAACGAGAACAATCACGTTTGCACATCTGTACAGCCTCAAAACTTAAAAGTGTTACTTCCTGTCTACAGCTTGTTTGTTCCTGTGATGAACTAAAGAACTCAGCATGCAGGTAACCCTTAACGTCGGCACACACACCCCCCCTGAAGTAAATCCAGGGAAACACGAGGACGTCACTTAGTGAAGGGAGGCAACAAGCAGACGGTTCCCTCATGCAAGAAGTGAAAATCACCACGTCTGAGTTCTGATGGGATCGAATGGAAGCGGAAAACACAAGATGGAGTTTCAGCTGCATAATTCTGACAAATGTGGAGCTACACTGGGGCCATAAAGTTTGTTTAAAAAAATAAACATTCAAAACTGAAAAAAAWWTTTTTTTTTATTATATAAAACATTGGCTTGCCATAAATTGAAACTTATGTGATACAATGACCTGCTATAATTATGAATTGTATGCTACAATGGCCTGCCATAAATTAAATTATAACAGCATGTCTTGAGTAAACTAACAGCCTGCCATCCAATTTCATGATAAAATGACCTGCCATATMTTGTAGGACACAATGGTCCATCATACCTTAATTATCTACCACAACAGTAAGCCACACCTACTCAATTATATGATTGAAGTAAATTTGAACTTTTTTCAGTTCTAAATATATATTTTTAACTAACTTCAGGCCCAGTTTAGCTCCACACAACCATCTTTTTCCAAAAAAAAAAAAAAAAAATCAGCCCAAATCTAATAAAATCCTTCCTGCTCGGTTCGTTTCCACATCCATGTTTGAGTACCTAGAGGGTTGTTTAAATGAAATTTTCCTCCTCGCGAGTCGAGCTTTCGTAAGCGTCCAGTAGGAGCTGTAAAGAATAAAGAACACTGACAGTAGCAGGCACAATACAAATGTTTCTTCATATCAAATACATATCATATATCCACAGAAGACGATTAGAAAACGGGCCCAAACCAACTTCCTGTTTAACTGTTTTTTTTTTAAAGCAACGCACAAGAGCACCGAGAAAACAAATACTGTGATTTATTTAGTTCTTGAGGTTGGAGAATAGTAAAGTAAATCAATGAGTTTACTAGCATCCCCAGGCTAGTCACTAGCATCAGTATGCTAATCATTAGCAAGCTCAGGAAAAGTGAATATTCTTTCTGTACTTTTCGATCGTTAGCATCTTATTAACTTTAGGCATTTGTTTTTAAGCCATCCAGTAGGCTAACTGTAATTTTAACACCTGGTTAGCTCTCGTCTGGCCTTATTTAGCTGATCACAAATATGTTTATGCTAACAATTAGCATTAGCTTAAGCATTGCTAATGATAATTCAAAAAAATGTAAGTATAACTAAAAGTTTTAGATAAAACCTAGAACCTGATTCCTTGTTAGCATGCTTATGCTAGCCATGTAAATAGTTATTCTTTGCTAGGCAGGTAATAAGATTTTGATTAGAAGTGAACATACACAAGTATTGGCATTTAGCTAATCAGCCTTATGCAGGCTGATAATTAGCATCTCCACATTAGCATTTTTATGCTAACAGTAGAGATTTGCCATCGAAAGGTTATTAGCTTCTAACATTGTCCAATTGGTCTTTATCATAAATGCATTTGATCACTTTACGTTACAATGTTAGCATTACAATGCTAACACATGGTGTCTTTAGCCTAGGCTAGTCGATAGCATTTAGCCAACATCCCTACACTAAAATGCCAAATGATGAGCTAACAGAAAAAATATCCAGGATTTTAGCAAGAAGTGTTAAGAGCATCTCAGCACTACTTGTTAGCTTTCTGACATTAGCACCGTTACTTTAGGTTAGCCTGTGTGTGGTTAGCTAACGGAAGAATCGAGAAATTAGCATTTAAAATTTAAATATGATATAAAATCTATTAAACCGTTGTGGTGTTTAATTTTATTTAAATATARCAAACATTAAAACAAGCTAACAGTGACTCATGATGTGTTGTGATTGAAGAGTGACTAACCCAGGGATGACTGTGACCAGTGAGGGTCTGGGTGAGCTCACAGCGGCTCCTCGGTGCTCTGATTTCAGCTGAGGTCAGCGGCTGCAGCTGGAGGAGCAGCAGCATGAAGCAAAAACAGCAGCGACGTCTCAAAGCACTTWTTTTTCCTGCTTTAACAGGAAATTTGCTACTTTTCTTTAAGCYGTTTTCTACCTAAACCCCCCTCACCAGACCCTGAAACTGTTCCTTCAAACCGTCTGCACTGTTCGGTATTTAAATACAAAATAAATTAACTTAGCGGACACCCAGCAAAGGTTAATCCTAAAGGGTTTACAGTCTGTGAGAGGAGACAAAGTCATATTTACCAGGATTTGTTGATTTCTGCTTGAACTCTGAAACGGTCACTACAAAAGGTTCAAAGCTTCTGAGTAGAGAGAAAAATCAATACATTTTAGCTTATTTGTTTTTTTTTTTTCTTCTTTACGAGCTCTAATATTAAAAAGGTTAGTGGATAAACGGTGACGGGAAGCTGGAGGAAATAAAAAGTCCAGTGAAAAGAAGGAGGAAGGCGTCACGACTCCTCCGTGTGGTCGTGGGCGGGGCTGCGTTCACAAGCCCTGCTTGGCCAGGGAGGCGGACACCTGGTCGGCCAGCGTGGACAGCTGCGGAGAGTCGGCCATGTTGATGCTGCCGGAGGACGACACGGTGCTCAGCTGGTGCGGGGACTCGTCCAGGGAGACGATCTCGGCGCCGTGGTCGGTGCGGGCCTTGGCCGTCTCACGGAAACTCAGCTTGTGGCTCTCGATCTGCGGTCGGACCGGAGAAACAGTCAGTGAAATGGTTTTATTTTGCAGATTAGCATTAGCTACGGTTTGCTATCTTTAAATCCCACTAGGTTAAAGTGACTGTGATGTCAAATATTTTCAATAAATGCATTTTTGAAAAKATGTCATTGACAAAATATTGCAAAAGAAATTTCACGTAGCTGAGATGAACAGTTGTTGAGATATTTGCCTGTGAAGTAACAGGAAGTGATGTCAAAGGGGAATGTCTGAATGTGAACAGAGTGGTGCTACAACAGCTAAAAAACAGACTGTAGAGAAGAATCTGATGTTTCTTAAGGTTATTTTTAGTCACTATCAGAGATGAAGAGTGAGAGTTCAAATAAGATCGTTTTAATAAACAAAGGTCAGAGAGTTTTCTTTGTTAAAGAGTTCCTCTTTGATGTCACTTCCTGTTTCACTTTGGCTGAGACAAGTTCAAAAGAAAATATGCCAGTTAAAGGACAAAACGGGTTAAATCGTGTCTATTATTACAAGTTTCTTAACTATAAAGATGTTTTCTTTGACTTTGTATTTGAAGGCGTGTCAAACAGTTTCATTCTTAGCATTTACCTTTTATTTTAGTAAAAACTCGATTTATCTTTCAGCTCTGTTAACTTTAACTACAGTTTTACTCATTTTACCTTCTAACAAAAGTTTAACTCTTAGCATTTAACTACAACTTGGCTAAATTTAACTTYTTGCTACAGTTTTGCTACATTTAGCTGATTTCTTTGATTTTGTCTTTTACAAATGGTTTTAGTTTAGGATTTGCCATGATTTTTACTAATTTTAGCTGTGGTTATGCAAATTTTATTCCTTATCTACAATTTTGCTACTTTTAGCTGTGGTTTTGCTACATTTAGCTTTTGCTAAATTAGGCTTTTAGCTACAGTTTTAGTTTTTACTACAATTTTACATTCTCACAACAGTTTAACTCAGCCTTTAACTACTACTACTACTACTACTACTACTACTACTACTACTACTACTACTACTACTACTACTACTACTACTACTACTACTACCAGTACTACTACTACTACTACTAATAATAATAATCCATTTGGAGAAGTCTGCTTCATATTCTCTGAGTAAAGAACGCGCTCCAGCCTTTAACTACTACTACTACTACTACTACTACTACTACTACTACTACTACTACTACTACTACTACTACTACTACTACTACTACTACCACTACATTTAGGTTTTGTCTTTATTTTGGACCATTTTGCATTTTTAGCTATGGTTTAGAAAATCTTACCTTCTAGATTCTGTTTTGCTACAATTTTAAGTTTTCAGGGATGATTTAGCTATGCTAGCTTTTAGCTGAGGTTTAGGTATATTTAACTTCAACTACAGTTTTGCTCATTTTACAGTGTAACTCTTAGTATTTACCTACAATGTTGCTAAAAGTCACTTTTAGCTACTGTTTTGCTGATTTCAGCTTCTGATGTGTTTGTTTTACTTTAATATTTAATTCAAAGTAGCTAAAACATGGAGCTTCGGCTCTGCGAGGCGAGCAGATACTTACAGGAGTCCTCAGTCTTTATGAGGGGGTTCGTCAGGACGGGTGAGATGGGTGCTGAGGGGACGGTCTGAGGTGACTGAGGGGGGGAGACAACGGGGGAGGTGATGGACGGGCTGCCCGAGACGCTCCCCTCGGCGTCTCTCTGCCGCTGCAGAGGAGCCGCGCCCAAAAGAAACGAGGCAAAAACAAAACAAAAACAAACAGGATGGATCCAACAGAAAAACAAAAAGAAATGAAACTAACATGAAAACTTGATGAAATTAAAAAGGGAACTGGATGAAGATGGAGGGAGGACGAAAGATAAGAAGCGGTGAAGCTGAAGACCTGCCTGGTCTTACTGCCCAGGTAAGTCCACCTTGATATGGCTTCATAAAACACGTTTTTTTTWAAATCTTTTGAGGTTTCATTTATTGATCTCGTTCAGTTTTTGAGTTCTTCCGTGTTTTTCTTTGGATTTGACCAAAACGACTCAGAACCTGCGGTGAGATCCAGATGTTTTTACCTTTTTCTGTCCGCCTCCAGGAACGTGGCCGATGTTGTCCATGGAGCCGACTTTAGACTGAACCTTAAACTCTATCTTCTCATTTTTGATCTCAATGTTTCCACCGCCTGAAAGAAGAAGAGGAGGAGGTCTGACATCATGAGSAGCAGAGGTGGAGGAAACCATTGAGAGACATATTTTGGAGCCATTTTAGCAGCTCAAGCTAATGTTTTAATACGTTCAATCCTGGATTAATCTGGGATTATCCCTCTCTGCGTGTCCAGAGCTGCTCGGATTAAAACCGAAGCATCTTCAGAACAGGTCTGTTGGTGTTTAGACTTTAGAATGTTTCRGTTGTCTTGGTGGATTTTGATACAACCGAGCTCCGCCTCCACGTGGGCGTGGCCAATTTGAGGCCACCTCCCCTCATCCAGTCAGTTTGTGAATTATCTGTTTTTTTTGTTTTTTTAGGTATAGTCCTCAATAAATCTAGACAACTATATAAAAAAAAACTCTTTAAAATCTGTAAATTTTGAGTTTAAAGATTTTGCAACAGCAAAACCTTTTTTTTCCTGTTTCTTCACCTGGTTTGTGGCGAATGTTGTCCTTCGATCCACATTTGGCCTGAACGTTGCTCAGATCGATCTTTTTGTGCACAATCTGGACCTGCAGACGAGACAAAACCAAAAACAGAACATTTTATTGAACAGTGGGGGTAAAACTGATTAAATCAATTATTTTAAACTCTGGTCTCTGTGGGTGGTTATTAGTCTTTTAAAAAAACAACAGACCGATAAAAACCCAACATGAGGAGACAAACTGGATTAGACAGACTCAGAACCAGATTATTAGAGCTGCAACAAAAAAAGATGAATATTTAGTGATTAAAAGCTGCAGGTTTTGTTTAWTAGAAATAAAAACTAAGAGTCAGATTGGAGCGTAAAGCTGTGGGACTGAAGTGRCCTCATCTCCTGCTGGATTGTGTGGAAACACAAAACGCTCTGAGCTCGTTTGGAGACAGAGAAGCTTTGTTCGTCTTTTAAACAATTAGTTCACTTTATTCTAACGATTCTCCGCTGACTGAAGCAAAAATGACTACATCACAAAAACAACCACTCCTATGCGCCTCGGGCCAGGCAGAGGTGGGCGGAGCCAACRTGGTAGTCACAGAGCTGGAAGAGTCGGTGCGTGAACCGATGAGGAGGTTGTAAGAAGTACAGCAGATTTCGCCTACATCTTATTAACTTCTGGAGACAATCTGATTCAAAATGGCCGCCACAGCTAACCAACATGGTGGTTTCTCAGACACTAAGTTTAGTGTGGTAGTAGCTGAGAGACTTTCCCAACATTAGTAACATAAGGTTTGAGTTTGATCAAAACAGCTAAAACGTTGTCATCAACTGGTGCTGAAATGCATTCCTTCAAAGCAAGGCCTTCAGTTTAAAACAACACAGAGCTGATGMATGCTGGTTCTGGGATCCATTTGGGTCACAGTCAAGCCGACAGATTTAACAGGATTATCAGGATTATGTTCGATCATGAGCATTTAGGGGAAAAAAAAAAAACACGCAGGAAGGAAAAGTTTGGGTCAGTAGCAGAGAAAATGCTCATGACTCCATAAGTCCCAAGATAAAACAATCAGGTGTTAAAGTTCTGGGATTATCCGGGTCAGAACGGGTTCAAACAGGAGGTTTCCTGCTCCGTCAGGACCATGCTCCATTTGTTTTACTCACATTTCCACCACCGGGAACGTGTTTGATATTATCTTTGGAGCCGCAGCGGGACTGCACGCTGCTTAAATCCAACTTCTGATCAAGAATTTGAACCTGGAGTTTGTTTATGGGGAGAAAAAAAAAACGTCAAAGCTGGAGGAAAAGACACCAAGAAGAGGACCGAGGAGGAGAAATGTGACCCATCRCATCAAATCAATGAGTTATGGTGATCAGGAAGACAAATCAAGCCATAAAAACTCAAGATATCAGAATGTAGCTTAAAAACCAGGAATCTGAAAATGTGCTGAAATCATTTTGACTTAAACCTGTTTGATGCCATGAGTCACAAATAATCTTCAACAAGGAGCTCTAACCAGGAGGATTAAAACAACAGAAATGAAAGATTTACTGTCAATTCATAATTTTAAGGTTTTATTTTAAATTCAGAGCCACAAAATAGAACATTTAGCAAACGCACTCCACAGAAACTGCCTGATTAAAGGTTTCTAATGTCATGATGATGTCACCACTTCGGACGCATCATCATCTGGTTCTGTCCKCCAGGCTCTAATCCCACCTGTCTGATTGTAGTTTGAATGTTTCTGTAAATGGAATAACCTGGTCGTCTCGTGGTGTACCGCAGGGTTCTGTTCTGAGACCTAACAGTTCAGGAATGTACGATGTATTCTTTACGCCGATGATATCCAGCTCTACTGTTCTAACGTTGCAACTGAAACTCAGATAAAACTCTCTGATTGCTGCTCCTGAAAATTAAACAGTTTGTTGGTGTTTTAGGGTCTCTTTAGTCTAGCCTCAGTAAATTTAATGTTATTTTGATTCTGCCATGTCCRTAAAACAACTACAGTAGAAACTGTTGCCTCCTCAGCAGCAGCTCAAAATTGAGAAGTTTATTGTTTAAAAGTGAAGCTGAGAAGATGTGTTGTAACAGCTTATTCACAGATTTCAACTAGAGAATTTGCATTTCCAATGAAAATCCAGTGAAAATGCTGATTGCTGAAAGATTTTTGCTTAAAGCTGCAAAAGAAGCTGAAAATGTTTAATAACAAATCTGTTAATGTGAGTTAAATTTGAACAGTTGATGTTTGCTGAAAGAAGGCAAAAAAAGTGAAAAATAAGAAAATAGCAAAAAATGTGTTAAAAAGAGCTGAAAAGAGCCGAAACAAGTTGCATTTAGCAGACAGATGGTAAAAGTACAGTAAAAAGCTCAAATTAGCAGAAAACAAGAAAGGAAGAAGTACAAAAAAGTGGCAGTTTGCAATAAAATATCAAAACAAAGCTAAAAATAGCTACAAAAAAGGGCCAAAATTAGCACAAAGAACCAAACAGAGCATATGTTTGCTGAATTAAAAAGTAAGAAGCTGAAATTACTGTAAAAAGCTATAGCAGAAATCAGCTAAAATCATCTTAAATAAATAAAACTGCTAAAATTAGATTAAAAAAAACTAAAATAACCACAAAAAGAGAAGGTGAACTTTGCAGAATAGCAGAAATTATCTGAAACAAAGCTGAAATATAAATAAAAAGCTAAAATTAGCAGAAGAACTAGCTAAAAAAAATGCTAAAAACTAGCACAAAGAAGAAGAACCAGAGTGAAGGGTAAAAAGCGCACAAAAGATTTCCAAACATTTTGAAGGCTTTTAAGGATGTTGAAAACAGATCCATTAATTTTCAATGAGGAAAAAGTGGTCAAAGAAGCTAAATAACTGAAATAAAATATAATATAGTATAAGTTGTCGAAATAACAAAGGTCATAGCTGTCACGGCATTAATGAGATTTGATACATGAACTGGAACAAGTAAAGTGCTGAAAAACGTAAGGAAGAAAAATTGATCATCTCAATAGAGTGAGCTTTTCAAAATTACTTTTATAAAAGAGAAATGTTAAATTGTTTAAAAGTAAGACCATTTCAAGGTTAAAAGTTCATATGAGGCATTTCATGTTCAGTTCTGTCGTCACTTTTCTTTACTGATCATAAAAAAGGTTGACGTCTCACCTTTCCTCCACCTGGTTTGTGCTTTAAGTTGTCTTTAGACCCACAGCGGGCCTGGACGCTSGACAGGTCCAGCTTCTTATCCAGGATTTGGACCTGAAAAAGGYCAGAACAGAAAGAAAAATCTCAACGAGAGCAGCTGTGGAAAGAGATCGACCCAAACGGAGAAGAAGGAGAAAGTTAAAAGGGTTTAAAGTTAAATTAAATCACTGAATTAAAGCTGCCATCTGTAACTCCTCATGTTTGTTTTTGATGCTTTTGGATCAAATCATTTAAACAGTGTTTGGTTTTAAATCAGCAGCAGGAAAAGTGAAAGAGAAAAATTATTTTATCATTCAAAATCTTTTTAGTTTTAAATTTGTTTTTCAGTTTCAAAAAACTTTTTTTGAACAAACTTTATGGCTCCAAATGAGCTCCACAGAAAACCTCTGAACTCCTAACATTACCAACAAAATCTATCAGCAGATTCCTGATGTAAACAAACCAAAAACACCCGATTTATCAGGGTGATGCTTCTGATATTTAATTTATCTGTTTCTTTTTATTTCAAAGAATTAAAATGTTACAGATGCCATATTTAAAGGAACATGTTTAACTCTACAGACATGTCTGTGTGATTCTGTCGTCTCAGCCCGTGTCTTATTGTAATAACTGCAGAGAAACTCAAGAGTCAAGCGTTGAGTTTATCCCTCAGTTACTCACATTGCCTCCACCGGGTACATGTTTGATATTGCCTTTGGAGCCACACTTAGACTGCACAGTACTAAAGTCCAACTTCTGATCAAGGATTTGTACCTGGAAGAATGAAAATGTCAGCTTTCAGACGTGGCGCGTGAAAAGAAACGGCTGTCGTGTAGCAGTGGTTTGTTTCAGCAGCATGCAGGCTGAGGACGGAGATTTCTTTAAGACTTTTTATTGATCTGTAATGTTTGTTACCAGATAAACTGAATGGAGGATGGGGAGAAAAGAAAAACAGCTGAAGCTTTAAAAAAATTAAAAGAGTAAAATGGAGTTATTATTCTGTTGTTTAAACATGGAGCGATTTTAAATAAACGAGATGAAAAACTGAATATCAGAATAAAAACGTCTTTCAAAAAGACATCTCTTAAAGATTCTGAATGAATAATTCAAATAATGTTAAAAAGAAATAATAAAAACAATAAATTTAAATAGAATAAAAGAAYAATGTTAGTTTTTTTTTTTTAATAAATCAGCCACATAGAGCAGTAATCCTGTCTCAAGTTACCTTCCCGCCTCCAGGCTGGTGTTTAATGTTGTCTGTGGAGCCGATCTTGGACCTGACGTTCTTCAGGTCGGGCATCGGAGCGGCGGCGGCGGCGGCGGCCACCAGAGGAGCCGGCGAACGGGTCTTCAGCGAGCTGGGAGACTTGGGAGTGGAGCGGACGACCGCCACCTTCTTCACTTTGTTGGCCTCGGAGGCAGAGACCGCCTGGCTGCCGGGGGATTTGGGCGTTCCGGGGCTGCTCTGTCCGCTTCGAGCATCTTAAAAATAAAAACAGAAAAATTGGAAATGAGGAGGAGCTCTATTAAGAAGGAAATAAAACACGATCTAACTGTCAGCACTACCAGCTTAAAGCGGACCACGTTTGATCCAAAAGGACCAGACTGTGGCGTTCATGCGAGGCAGGAAGCGTTCTTAAATCTACTCTTTTTTTTTTTACCTCTATCATTTTTGGGAGTAGGGGGTTTCTTGGCACAAACTGTACATAAAAATACAACACATCATAAGAGATGCTGAATGTAAGAGTATCAACTGTGGTGCTGTTGGTTTATTACCTGGTTGAGTTCTGGCTGAAGTTTTGGCTCCTTGAGGTTTCGCTGCAGCCTGAAAATCACAGCAGAGACCATGTTTGAGCTTTAGAAAGACGATTATTTAAAAATACAACAGGTTTGTTTGGGTGAGAGGAAAAAACGAAGACTTAAAACAGAAAATGTCAGTTGAATTTGTCTGAGTAAGCAGGTGTTTGAGGAAACGGATCACCGAGCCGCCGTCGGGCCGGTACTTACTCCRGGCCGCCTCGCCCCCGGGCTGAGGGTTTTAACAGGAATGGAGCTGTGGCCGTTTCGGGACGAGGCGGGTGTTTTGTTGCTCTTGGTGACAATGGGTGATGTTTTGGGGGAAGAGGGCGGTGAGGTGGTGGTTTGAGGCTTTTGTCATAAGAAGAAAAACGAATGAAAAACAAAACTTCAAATAAAAAGATGTCAAACAGAAGATTAACAAATTAAAGATGGTAAAAAATAATAAATGAATGACTCATAAGGACAGTTCTGGTGTATTACAACTCTGGTCATGGTATTTTTTTTTTTTTGGGGAGATTCGAGTTTATTTAGTCTAGCAACCAATTAGAAATGGAGACTATTCAAAAAATTAATTCATCGTTCCATTTTCAACCTCTTATTTAAAAGGTGGGTCATTTAAGCAACAGGTTAAAGAAAAAACAACTCTCTTCTGACRTGGCGTTCCCAGGCCAAAGAGGAAATAATCCCTCCAGTGAGTTCTGGATTTGCCTCCTTGTTGTCTTCCAATCTTTCAATGACCAGCAGCAGTGGCTAACCCTAACCCAGCATACTTCACTTGAGATGACCTGTCCAGACTGCTGCCTCAGATAGAGTTGGACAAAATCGTAAYAAGTGCAATTAATGGTCAGAAAAACTGTCAGATTAATAATTAGCACTTGGGGATAGCTGTGATTAGTGACTTATAGAAGTCACTGTGGTGCAGAGCTAACATACAGCTAACAAAAAGCTAATGCTAACATAGASCTAACACTAAAAGCTTGGTTATAGTCACACTTGTGAGTGTTGCACAGGGCTCCTGTGTCGGCGCGTGGACCTGAGAAAGTTTTGTAGGTGTTTATAACAGGGTTCCCACATCTTGGTCAACATCAAATTTTTTCAAGGACTTTCCAGTACCAATTTCCTCAAATTAAAGAACCACGCGCAACGGCAATTACCTACCGCAGAATGTTACCAATAAACAGGTTTAATATCATGTAAATTCAATGAAAAACTGAACAACATAGAAGTTGTTGAGTCAGAAACAATGACGTCAGTTTACCGTAATCCTGAGTTATCYACCGCAACAAATGTTTTAAATTTAATTTTATAATTTATCTTTATAAAAGATGATGAAAATCAGTCGCGTGAATAGAGAATTTCAATCCCCAAAAAACATTCAATGACTTTCAAGGACAAATGTAATTTTTGACTGTTTTCACAAACTTTCCAGGGCCTTGAAATATTTTTTCAAATTCACAAACTTTCAAGGATTTCAAGGACCTGTGGGAACCATGTTATAAATGCTGGGGCAATATTCTCTGAAAGGACATGTCGCAGTACACTTCATAACTTGTGGGAATGTTGTAAAATGAAGAGGAAATGCTTGATGGGCAAACAAATTATTTGAACGCACGGCGCACACTGTATTCCATGCATCTATAAACTATAATACATACATACTATAAACTATAAACCTAGCTTAACGCAAAGCAAAYGCTAATGCTAAGCTACATTAATGTTAACACAATGAAGACCTAACAAAACATGCAGCGCTAACGCAAAGCTAATGCTAACACTATGAACTTGTATAATCATCTGAAACTMTGCGATAAACCGGAGTACGAGGAAAGCTAGAAAACGTGGACTGAGGSAACGTCGGCTACAAGAAACTTTCCTCCAGCKAATGGTGGAAACAAATCTACTCAACTGGGAATCTGTGACGCRCTCAGTCAATCTGCCCWTTATGAGCAGCAAAATAAGKGCTGGACGAAGATAACATGAGGCAGCTGAAATGACGATTTTTAAGCACAATTAATTTTACAACACGTTAACTGATTTATATTAATCAATATTGGATGAATGCCACAATTAATCGTGTTAAATTTTCTTGTCAATCTCGCTCAACCGCAGCCTTAGACTCAACCTTGTGCACACTGGCCGTCATGGTTGGAAGGCGCCAACAAAACCCCATCGCCTATAAACAACAGAGACCCTRAAATTCCCAAACCAGACCCTGTTTGGACCATGATGGGAGACAAGGGACAGCCCTGGTGGAGTCCAACCACTTCCTGTTTTGGCTCTACGGGAACCATATAGTCCCCTAAAAGTGACCCCAGAACTCCAGGAGTAAACCTTCCCTCAGAGGCGGAGAACAATAATGTATTTTGATGTTTTTCTTCTTTTGTTCTTACAGAAGCCAAAGTTTTAATAAACCAGAATTATCCTCAAACAACATCGCGGTAATAATTACCTTCTCTCCAKTATTTGTCTTTGCTTGAGCTACAAAAGAAAACAGATCATGTGACTCAAACTTTTARCATCTGTAGTTATTGTTTCACATCCAACCAGGTGCAGGTAAACATTCCGTGCTCCTACAAACATCACCATAAATAAAACAGTAAACAGATGAGAGCATGCAACACGGCATATCTCACATGTCGGGCTGCAACGTCAGCAGAAAGGTCAGAGATGGAACAAAAAGCTAAAGTGAGGGGGGAAGAGGACAACAAGCTCCTCGCATCAAAGTTAGGCATCCGTAGAAATAATTTGGAGGAAGAGTGCTGCGTAACTGAAAGACAAAGCCGCGTCATAAATCAAAGGAGTGGGAGGAGTTAACTGAACTGAAGGGGGCGGGGTCTGACAGCAAACAGACCTTTGAAAACAGCCACCGGCACCAGAGACTTTCTGGCAGCCGAGCTCTGGGAGGGAGATTCCTGGGGCTCGGCGGGGGACTGAGAGGCTCTGCTCCCCTTCTGGTTAGAAATGTCAGGATCTGAATCGCCGTCCTTGTGTAACGATGAGTCACCTCTGCTTTCGGCCTCCGGCTCACKTGGCTGTTTGGTAAAAAGGCGATCCTCCTCAGAAATGTGTGTTGGCAGGAGATCTTCTGAATCAAAGCGAGACTGTGATGGGCTTTGTTTCTGAGGACTCTGCTGTGCATTTTTGCTTTGAGAGTCACTGCAGAAATGTGAATTTTCTCCATCAGCAGTTGGATCTTTAGTTTGCTCCTCCCTCTGATTGACCCACAAGCTTCTGTCTTCGATGGAGGTCAGGTCTTCCAAAGCCGTGCTGCGGACTAAAGCCGTCCCAGACGGATTGCTGGTCTCAGCCAAACACTCGGCGGCRTCGAGGCTTATTGCCCTCTGAGAATCTGCAGCTCTGGTCAGCTCAGGACTCCCACCGCCGGCCTCCGTCTCCGACCTGCAGCCGAGGTCTTCGGAGGTCCACTGAGAGTCGCTCAGCCTCTTCCCAGACTCCCCCGCTGCACTGCTTCCTGGGTCCGGAGAACCGGCCGCAAACTCACAGTGGTCTTCATCACCGTGCCCCACTAATTTGATTTAAAGAGCAGATTATTGAGATTCACAGCACTTGTTTTCCACCTCCCCTTTAAAAACATAAAAATCTAATTCAAAATTAAAGAAAGTAATGAGGAAAACAAAAGAGATGAGTAAAAACTGAGATGCAACAACARACAATGTGATGGAAACTCCACATAACATGCTCTAATGTTGTTTCTGGCAGTTAAAATAAAGGAAATGTTTAAAAATACAGAGGAGCTTCAGAAAACAGTTACTTGTGAAGAACAATGGGAATTTATATTTACCAAGATGCTATAGTATTTTAAGATAAAGGCTAACATACTGGTGGCTAACACGCTAATATATTTATCAGATAAAAGACTAACACACTGGTGGCTAACATGCTAATGTATTTTCAGATAAAGGCTAACATACTGGTGGCTAACATGCTAATGTATTTTCAGATAAAGGCTAACATACTGGTGGCTAACATGCTAATGTATTTTCAGATAAAAGGCTAACATACTGGTGGCTAACATGCTAATGTATTTTCAGATAAAAGACTAACACACTGGTGGCTAACATGTTTGTATTTATCAGATAAAACCACTAACATACTGGTAAATAGCATACTAATGTATTTTCATATAAAAGGCTAACATACTGATGGCTAACATGCTAATGTATTTTCAGATAAAAGGCTAACATACTGGTGGCTAACATGCTAATATATTTATCAGATAAAAGGCTAACATACTGGTGTATTTTCATATAAAATGCTCACATACTTGTGGCTGCTATGCTAATGTTATGCGACAATGATGACAGCTCCACAGAGGCCTGCAATAATATTAATCTATTTTATGTTTCTGGCAGTTAAAATGAATCAAAATCTTACAAAGCACTGAGGAGCTTCAGAAAACAGACATTCTCTGCCTCAGTTACTGAGGAAGAAACAGGAAATGATGCTATATAATAAAACTCAAACCCATCTGGGCTGGTTCTGTCCTAAACGGTTTCACACAAGCCTTCTGTAAAAAYTAAATACTGTAAGAGCAATCAATAGAGGCAGTAAAAGCCTACCTGTTGAAGATGGTCCTCCTGCTGCTTATTGATGACAGATGATAAAAAAACAAGAGATGTAATTAGTTTTTGTCATTCATGAACGATTATTGCCTCATAAAGAAATCAATAAGCACACAACAGCATGTCTTCAGTTAATGCAGAAAAGCCCACAGCCACAACCTGTTAGATAAATAAATATTTCAAAAATAAAAAAGGTAAATAAGCAAAATAAACAAATTCTCAGGCAGTGTAAAACTCTGGACCATATTCTGTCTGGTGTTTAACTTCTTCCTGGACTTTCCCGCCACACAGAAACATCCATCTGTATAACAGATGACACACCAGTCCTAAATCTGCCAGCAGTTTGGACACTTTTGTTGTTCTAAAATAAGCACCATGTACAGTAACCATCTTTGAACTYGGTTGCTATTTTAGTCTGTTTATAATTTAGTTGCAGCTCAGTTTGAAGCGGCGTCACAGTCGGCATGAAAAAGAAATAAAACCCAAGCCAAAAAAAAATCCTAAAAAAATCAAACAAAAAAAATTAAAAACAGAGAAACTGAACGTTTTCATTCATGATGCTGAAAGAAACAGATAATAAGCTCATTTTTCAACAGAGGTGGGCAGCAAGCAGCTTTGTTTAAAGTATTTAAACACCTTGAGAAATACACCGACTTGCTTTCTTTCTGGTCTGAGATTTTTTAATTCCACTCTCAAGTTGGTACAATAAATAAAAATGTGMCTAATTAAATCATGGGAACTAATGTCTGAAAAATAAATTTAATAAGTATTTAAAAGGTCAAAGTGCTCAATGCAAACCGCTAAAGGACAGCTTACAAATTGGATAAAGGTTTTACACCTTTAAAGAATTATTTATTGCTTAAGATCACTATAAATAAAAACCTGTTATCTTCTGCTGCTAACCTAACATTAACAGTCTGAATGACTTGAGTGTAAATGTTTTAGTAGCTAATGGGCTAATGTACTGACAGCTGAAAAGATAATGTTTTGACAGCTAACATKCTTGGTGACAGACAGGCTAATGTACTGTAAGAATATTGGCTGCTAACAAGAATGTTTTAACTACTAACAAAATAATGGCTTGGTAGTTAATAAGCTAACGTTTTGAGGGGTTTTTTTTGGCTATCAAGAAAATGTTTTGCTACCAACGGGGTAATGCATTGGCTGCCATTAAGCTAATGTATGCCTAGATAATGGCATCTAACTAGTCAATATACTGTATAAGTAACAAACAGGTTAATGTAACGGCAGCTACTAAACCAATGTATYGATGGCTAAAAAGATCATGTTTTAGCAGCTTGCATGCTAAAGTGTTAGTGGCTAACTGGCTACAGTGTTGGCAAATAAAAGGCTAAAAAACTAGTGGCAAACATACTAATATATAGGCAGTTAACATGCTAATGTGCTAGTGGCTAACTGGCTACAGTGTTGGCAAATAAAAGGCTAACAAACAAGTGGAAAATATGCTAATATATGGACAGATAAGCTAATTTACAGGTGAATTATAAGGCAGACAATAAGCTAATTGAGTGATGCTAACATGCTAATTTCTGGGCAGATAACAGGCTATTGTACTAGTGGCGAACATGCTAATATATGGGCAGATAACAGAATAATGTATTGGCAAACATGCTAAAATATGGACAAATAACAGGCTACTGCACTAGTGGCTAACATGCTAATTTTAAGCCAGATAAGCTAATTGAGTGAKTACTAACATGCTAATTTATAGGCAGATAATGGGCTAATGTACTAATAGCAAACATGCTAAYATATGAACAGATAAGCTAATTTACAGGTGGCTAACATGCCAATTATAAGRCAGATAATWAGCTAATTGACTGATGGCTAACATGCTAATTTCTGKGCATATAACATGCTAATATACTAGTGGCGAACATGCAAATAAATTGACAGATAAACTAATGAACTAGTAGCTAACATGGTAATGTATTGGCAGATAAAAGGATAATGTAAAAGTGTTAACAGACTAATGTTTTGCCAGATAAAAGACTGAGACAAAAGTGCTAATGTGTTTGCAGAAATAAAGCTAACATGCTAAAATAAGGGCAGTTAACAGACTGAAATCCAAGTGCTAATTGGCTTATGTTTTGACAGATAACAATATAATGTACATGTGGCTAACATGTTAATATAATGGCAGCGGTCTTCAATTCTCAGCAACAAAGCAAATAAGTGTATTTCCAGAGTTGTAATAATTATAATAATAAAGAAGAACTGATGAAAGCACAAGCAGCTGAAGAAAAGGAGCGCGGCGGATGGAGGCGTACCAACTTCCCCCTTGTCTTCGCTCGAGGAGCTCTCTCTTTCTGAGAGCTCAGAGACAACTGCAGCTCCTCCTCCTGCTGCTGAAGCTTCTGCTGCAGGATAAACGAGTGTCAGCACTTTTTAAAATTAAAACTATAAAGCTGTGTAACGTTGCTCGGGTTTGCTCAATCATCACATTCTGCTGCAACAAACGGCCATTTTTATCAAAAACATTTCTTCTCTCTTATTGTTTTAGACAAGGTGAGTCTTTATTTGTGTTCAAAACATGCTTTACCCAGAGAGAAGCACAKAATAGTGTAATATTTATAGCTTGTGTGAAACAGTGACTCATCGTGCATTTAGTCTGTCTCTTGGGAACAGCACAGCAGAGCAGCTTAAAGCAGGAAAACAAAACATTAAAATGTGTGTTATTGTTGGGGGGGAAAGCAGCTTTTCTCTCTACAAAAAAGAAAAAGACTTTTTTAAAATAAAAGAAAGAATTAAGCAACAATTTGCAGACAAAGTGAAGCAGGCGAAATAAAGACTGAGCGTATTTTAAGCATCGGGCTGAGGGCGGCGTACCAGGCAGCGCCTCTTCATCACATCGATCGTTCTCCGGCTGAGAAAGTTCAGAAACAGATTTCACAGAGTTTTCATGGACGCCTTTGTCTTCTGTGAATTAAAAGGTAAACCTGAGGTCAAACATCATCAAAACAAACAGAGGAAGGAAAAAAGAAGAGTAAAACGCCAACTGTACAAGCTGAAGCTGAAAACAGAAATCCACAATTAAAAACGTTTAATCAGATTAAATGAAATATTTTTAGATTACAGTTCAATTCTTACATAAACAATGAATAAGTATCTGTTTGTAAATATTCTGTTGAAAAACAAAAAACATTGCCTGAAACGTTATTTAATAACTACGATTTATCTTGAATTAATCAAGTAACAACTGGATTTGCAGCTCTTATAATTATGTCAACGTCTATTTATCAAATAAAAATGATCTTACTTTGAAAATACGATAAAAGTCTGAGATTGTAATGAAAATTTAAGACATTAAACTAATTAGTTAGTAAATTATAAAACTAAAAACACGATTAGTAAGTATTTTAACATACAGAGTGGTAACTGGAATTTTTTTCTTATTTTGCCTTATTGYTTATCTTCATTACTTGTGATCTTCTGTTTTAAAATTGACTTTTTTAAAAAATCTTAGTTTATTTTTATTTACCTTTCCCATAACAAAATACCTTTTAATTTTAACAGAATGGTCTTATAAGGCACTTGTTTTTATTTTTATTTGTTCAGCACGTTAGAGTTTCACTTGTGTGAATAAATCATCAGCTATAAAAAAAAGWGTTACTTGCATAAATGTCAGCTGTTTTTGAAGAGTTGAAAAGGTAAGATGAGAAACTATGGCTGTGTCCAAAACGACAGGCCGGGTCCTCCGGAGGACCCAGACTACCCGGTCTCGGCAGGCCGGGTCCTTGGTAGACCGGGAAGACCGGAAAAAAAGAGGCTGTGAATTTGGACGGTCTAGCCTCCTCCCTTACCCGGGCGTACGTCTTGTCACCTAGCAACTGTGACGACGCTAAACAAGCAAACTTAAATCAAAAYTAGAAAAATATCAATACATTAGCATTATTAATATCACAAAACTATAAAATTAACTTAAAAGTATAATTTGGAGAACTAATTGACCCGCTGTAGGTTCATGTTTATTTCGCGTTTTTTATGACGAAAAAATAATATTTAAAAACATGTCCATACAAATGATAAAAGTATTAGAATTACCACCGCTAATTTTTTTTAATTTTTATATCACCATATTTTTATTTAAAACGTATTCTTTTCTCTCGCTTCGTCCGCCATTACTAGCATAAAAAAATCTCCGGTCGGGCCGCAATGCATTATGGGATATGCTGGGCCGGGAAGGATCCATCAGACCTGTCCTTCGATTCAGACCAAAAGAAGGACGTATTTGTCGGACGCATCGGAGGAGTCTTCCGTTTTGGACATCCTTCGTCGCGGCGCTGTGACGTATGCGGCCGACAAATTCGACCTTCGGAGGACCCGTCCTGCCGTTTTGGACACAGCCTATGACTGATGAAAGCTATAGGTTTTGAAAATAAAAAAAAGGTATGGATTTGTAATTACACGACTAAAAGCATCAGGAAGACTCTACAAAAATACAGGGAAAAAAAAGCAACCTTTAGAGAAATCGTCAACAACTACAYCTCAGACCTACAAACACGTTCAGGCTACATCTCCTACAGAATGATGAGATACTCACTTTGACGGCTCATTAAACAGCTGTTTACCTCTGTCGGCTGCTTCCTGTTCCAACAGGAAGTGAGGGGAAGAGCAAACGGGGAGAACGACTGAACTAACGAGGGCTGCAAACTGGGAAAYGCTAAACTACGAACTAATTGGGCATTTGATTATTTTAGGGTAATTTTAAAAAAAGGAGAGAGAGAGAGAGAGAGAAAGAAAACACATTTCTGCACAGCTTGAAACTGATCATTGGAAACAAGATGACCAGTTTGCTCATATTACCATTGATATACATGAASTGGACGTCGCTAGCTGGTTCTAGCTATACCGACAAGCACAGGAGCTGTTATGAACCTGTCAATTAGGACTGAGYGGTGTATGTGACAGACGGTAGAAACTGACCCTCTACCGTCCTGTCATCAGTTACGTCATCACACCTGTGTCAACATGGCTGCGAGTGCAGAGAAAACTGAGCAGGAGTTAGAAATACAGCGTTTTAAAACACGTATCCTCAAAGTTCCCCCTCCCGCTGTATAAAAATTACGTCGTGTCGCGGGATCATTTCCTCCCTCCCGCTGCACGTCGCGCAGAGCGAAGCTTTAACAAAGTTTCTTCACACCCAAGTTGTCGGAGAAAAAAAAATGTTTTTTATGTTTTGTTAGCCACAGAGATGATGAAACAAGATGGACGTTCGTTCAGTCATAAATCCATCTTGATAATGAAACAGTCGCTTCTCCTCTGATGATGAAAATGATGAAGATGAGAGYGCAGCAGATGATAAGTTCAGCAGGCAGAAGCTCATTGTATGGCAGGCCAATATTACAATTATTTGGCTTTACCACACTTACATTCCAGTTATATGAAATAGTTTTATGACAGGACTATGTGCAGCTTAAGGTCCTGTCACACTATAATATTTTAGGCAACTTATGCCAACTTAGAATATTTTATGTCTAAATGACTAGGCAAAAAATTCATATCACAATATACATTATGATGAGTGGCTGTAACGATGTATATCACGATATAAAACTTATAATAGAAAATAAATAAATCACACATTAATTGAGTGGAATAAATATGTATAGGTAAAAAAATTTAGACCTTAAAATCTCCTTTTTTAAGGGAGATCTATATATA
>NW_013952521.1:854961-866784 GCF_001266775.1 Austrofundulus limnaeus | reverse complement strand
CCCTTCACACAGGCCGCGGCGCACGCTCCTCCCGCAGCAGGCAGTGTGGTCGGTCGGCATCCGACTGGAGGACGCCCCGTCACGTAAGTATGTAAACCGTTCTGCGTTCATTTTCACACCCGAACCAGATCTGGATAAGTTTTTTCCCCCTCTCTTCATTTGCGCTCTCAGCCACGCTGCTTCCCGCTTCCTCTGTTTTGACTCCAGCCGGTTACGTCATCAAAAAGAATTGTGCGGTTGGCCGGTAGACTACAGATCTCTATCATAGGACAAATTTATATCGTTTCTACCGTATATCGTTTATATCGCGCATTCCTAACATCCGCTTTATTTTGATATTGTTGAAAATTTGAGAAATGTTTCTGTTTGTTGTTGAAACTGTTTTGCAATATAAATAAAACTCTTTTGTACTTCTGTTATGTTCATTTGCACTGCAGCAAAAACGCAGGGTTTGATGATGATTACAGTTTTCTGCTAAATAAAAGCTCTAAAAATGACATTATCTTTGCTTTTTATGATAATTTTCTACCGCGATATATACCGTTACTGTGAAGGGATTCAATTTATGCCGTGAAATGAATTTGAGGTCATACCACCCAGCCCTACTGTCACTAATACTGTAAGTCAAGTTATTTTTTGCTCGATTTTTATAAACTATGGTTAAAAATAAAGCTGAGGAACTCGTGAATGTTCTGTTTTGTGGAAACTGATCATTAAYAATGAATTGGCTWYATTTTACCAAAAATWAACCAAAGCAAGTAAAATTCAGACTCACAGCAGCAAAGCTTTTTTGACAGGTTGACGCCTCATAAATCTAATTTTCAGGGACTGATCGCGTTGTGTTGTAGACAGCTGTCTATAATTTCKGTTAGTTTATCAGAAAACTCTGTTCATGGGTACAGAGCTATCAGTTAKGCTAATATTAGCTGCTAAAATGTTAGTTTTATCAGTTTTTTCATCCTTATGTTGATTTCACAACATAATGCCAGCACCGCGGTTTAAAATCAGAAAAAGTTTCTCTGAATCAATAAAAGCCAGTTCATGAAGTGAACAGAAGAAGACGGGGCCAGTTCTTGGACGTCTGACCCAGATGCCTGGATTACAGAGAGCGCTGCAGCTGCAGTCAAGCATGCCTTGTCCATTATATAAAGAGAGATTAAACAAAACCCAGTCCAGGACTCGGGGCCCTGCCCCCCCATCAATTCGAACACTGACACTCAGAGATCCTTTCACTGTCCAGTCTCCACCACCATCATCATCATCAAGCTGTGCTGAGCTCTAACACATAAACATGGAGACTAATCTTTAAACCTGTGGGCGTTAAAGTCTGAGAACAACAAATAAACATAAACGGATTATTTACAGCTAGAATTTACTGTAAATGACAGCTGTTACCTCAGAACAACCTGTTTTACAGAGGCCACACATTTCTGTGACGTTTACATGCTTATTTTTATGTACTCAGGATTAACAGTTTCTATAAACCGAATCAAACAGATTATCATCTGGAGTTAGGATGAAACTAGACAGCTTTCATCACAATCTATACTTGTCTGATTTTATCAAATTACCTCAACAACTAATGCGAAACAAGCCTCAGGAAACTGATGTTAAAAGCTTATGAACAATTACTATCTTACCTGTTGCAGATGGCTCTTTGAACCACAAATGAAATTAGAAATAAACATTTAATTCTGACCAGACTGATGAGCTAACGGCTAGTCCAAGCAGAACTGATGTGGATTACTGTCAAATCCAGCAGCAGATCTGAGCAACATTTTATAATCCTATTTTTTTAATCAGTTTCACATTATTTGTTCACTCTGGGAAAATAATTCTGAGATTCCTTCAAAAAGTGCTAATGCTAGCTACTGCCTCATTTTCACWRTTTAACTTCATTTCTCCAAACTGTGGCTGATCCAGGAGCTCTTCACTGTTTATAATATTTCCACAAAACCTCACTTTATAGCCTCTGAACCGCCCCTTTAGCTTTATAGATTAAAGCATACAAAGTCAAGGCCCGTGGGCCAAATGTGACCCGCCATGGCATTTTATCTGGCCCAAGAGAGCTTCAAAAATGTATTAATCTCTTTAAAATAAGCGTGTGCTACTTTAAAGTCATAAACTACATCTATCTATGTTGATTATTTTGATGGTTGAAGCTTTTTCCTCAAAAGCATTGGTAAGCAGAGCCTAGGACGCAAAAACAACAACAACAACAAAAACAATAAATAAAACTAGAGAAACTGCATTTCCTACGAAAATGCGAGTGTGAATGCTTCGTGCTGAAAACTTAAGCTGAAAGCTGCTAAAATTAAGCTGAAAATATTTAATGACAATAGTGTTATTGTGAGTTCAATTTGAAAAGCTAAAATAGGTTAAAAAAAATTTACCTTTGCAGAAAAACAGAAAAAAATTAGTAAAAATATAGCTGAAAGAGTAGAAAAAAGCTAAAAGATAAAATAGCTATATACAGAAGAAAACAACTGTTTGAGCATAAATAGCTAAAATTAGCTGCAAGGAGAACAAAAAAAGTAGAAAAGAGCAGAATAACAGAAAGAAGCCAAATTTTTGCTGAAAAAGCAGAAAAAAGCTAAAATTAGCACAAAAAGTAGCTAAAATTAGCAACAAAAAAAAAAGTAGCTAATATTATCACATGGTACTTAAAGTGAGCAGAACCAGAACAAACTGTGGGCGCTGTAAAGTTTTAGAAAATTCTTTTCTGGATTTTAAGGATGTTAAAAACAGCTCCATTCATTTTCAATGGCAAGAAAGTGGCTAAAATAGTGAAATAGCTGAAAAAGTATAAATAGCTGAAACACCAAAAGTCCTAGCAGACTTGGTATAAATGAGCTGAACGTTTTGATATATGAATTGTTGAAATAGCACAAAAATTGTGGAATAAGTTAGATGCCGAAAAAACGTACAGAAGAAAAAATGATCTCAATAGTGTGAATGTTGTGAAGTGTTTACACTGATTACATAACCCAAACATTTCCCCATTTTTCTGCTAAAAACAAGTTTACACCCCACCCCCCTGTTATCTGCAGCTGACACCCCCCTCCCTTTAAAAATCTGTAACCATTTCATGGTTTAATTAAAAGAACCTCAGTTTCTTTACCAGCAGCRTCTCAGAGCTTGTTTAGTATCTAGTTAATTCACCCGACCTTTCATTTTGGCCACTCCGTTCTCCTGGTGATGCTGGTCGTTGATGGTCATGTTAGCCAAGGAGGAGCTAACGGCATCTCCAGCACCGTAGCTGTTCGAGGCGTTGTTCATGTACTCCATTGCCGGTCACTGGTCGGGCTGTAAAAAAAGAGCAAAGAAGGATCAGGAGGCGAACCAAAGGTCCAGGACATGTCGTAAACTTCAGGCGTGGAGCAGCTGAGAGGGTGTGAACTGCCTGGATGAAGGGGGGACTGAAGGTAATGAAGGCCCACTTTGTTAGACACTTTGTCTTCCGGCGTGACGAACCCGGTCCATCACCTCAAAACGTAAACAGACACTGTCCCTGTGAAAAGCCAGTTATTTATACACCCTGACGTGGTGCCGGTGCTTCGTTACAGCCTCACAGACAGAAATAGTCCCTTCAGCTCTTCCTGAACAACCTCTTTGACTTTACGGGATCAGAGCCGGTTCAGGGAGTCGTTATTTCCTCCTGAACCACAGGAAACAAACCTTAGACCAGCYAACATCAGAACTGAATTAAATCTGAAAAATAAAGAGGATTACACGTGGGATTGAACCCAATCCCGCGGTTACATCAGCTTGTTTCCTTCCAGCCCTCACACACAGACTCCAACACCCCGGATGTGAGGGCAGCTCGTCGGGCTCTGCGTCCAAATTTCTGTTTGTGGTGGCTTTAGTTTCGCTCTCATGACCACACTGGCACATCAACACGCCGGTGTGAATCCCCCGAGGTGGATCAGGGGGGCTTAAAGCCTGCAAGAGCACCTCAGACTGTCAGGGCAGGGGTCTGCAACCTGTGGCTCTGGGGCCACATGTGGCTCTTTGGTTCCCCTCCAAGGACTCTGGGTAAATAAGTATTTAAATTTGTAACTACAACACACAAAAAGGTTAATTTCTGTCCTTTTTTATGCAAATAAAACGTTTATTATACAAGGAGAAAAACATGTCTTCTTTAACCTGGACTTACAGCACATTCTCATGATTTTTCTCCAAAAACTTCAACATTTTGAAGCAAAATACTGAAAGGAAAAAACATGAAGTGCAGTTTTGCACACAGATAATAAAAATTTTACTTTAAGAGTAGGGATGCACGATAGACTGGTATTGGCCGATATTGGTCATTTTTCAGAATATCGTATCTGTCCGATATGTAAAACTGGGCCGATATTAGAGTTGGGCAATAAATCGATTTAATTTATTAATTTGAATTTGCCATTTATAAAGACTTAAATTAGGGAAAATCTGGATTTTTTCCCCACCAGTGCACGTTAAAATCGAGAATCGAATTAAGGATGAAAAAAATCTGAGATTTTTTTTTTTTGCCATATTGCCCAGCTCTAGCCGATATTAACCTCCGATATTGATTTCCCACATTTTAGTTTTGTGTTTCTGTTTTGGGAGGGGAGATGTTTGGTTGAGCGGCATCTGTTTGATCATGATAGTGATAGTGACGATGCACAGGAATAACTTAAGTAGAGCCATGTAAGAGGTCTGGTTGTTAATTTATAGTATCAAGAAAAGACCCAAGTGTGTTTGTGTAGTATCGGTAAATATGATTATAGGCCATAACAGCAATAATTATATCAATATTGGCTGAATTTTCCATATCGGTGCATCCCTAATTAAGAGTCACAAAAACTAAGAGCTTTAAAAAAAACATCGCAAATTAATTAAACAGAAAATGTGTTAATAAATATGCAATTGCCCAACATAAGCTTTTATTAGAACGTATATGCTTCATTATTTATTCAGAATTTTCCACAGTTTTAGAGACAGATCCGAGTTGAAACTGTATAAACAGGAGTTTCATGTAAAACCACATTATTTTAATATTTGTTTAGCATCATGTTTCAATCTGTCTATCTTTATTTAAAGCTTCAGTCGGTTTTATGGCTCGGGGTGAGTTTTTTTTTTTTTTGTCATGAAAGGAGCAGCATTTGGCTGTAAAGGTTGCAGACCTTGGTGGTCAAAATAAATTATTTTTAAAGCAAATTAAAGGCCAAACATTCCTAACAGACAATAAATTATAAACCGAGTCATTCTGTTTTTATTTTAAACAACACAGTCGTAAAAACAACAGCTTCTAATTAAACTTCCTGCAGAATAAAATGTTTTTGTGTTGAAGTAAAAGATCAGATCATCTTTTTAAAACCCAGCGTGGTGAAATGATGGTGCCAGGCTGTTGACCTTCACACCTCCTGGGTGTTTGAACAGAGATCCGCATACAGCAGCACCGACTGGTACCGACCCGTTATCACACGAAATAAATACATACAKGAAACATTTTTAAATCCACCAGATAAAAAAGAACAACAAACTAAATCTAAGAGAACTTGCTTTTCCACAACATTTAAAGGGAAAACCTCAGGTTTTAAATCAACAAATGATTAACTGTGAAACTTAGCTTTACTTTCTGTATGGATGGATCTGCAGAAAAACAGGTTTTCCTTTAAAAGAAACAAGCAAATAACAAAGAGAAGGGGAGACACCAGCAGAATCTAAATGTCAGAGTGTGTTGTGTAGAAATCCTAATGAATGGAGAGCTCTCACTCAGCTCCTGGACAGAACTGCTGTTGTAGCTTCACACACGACAGAGTCCGAACAACAAGGAGAAAGCTGAACTTTTGCCAAACGAAGACGAGCTCTGAGAGGCCGTTCGCTCAGCATCCGGGAGCTCAGACAGCTGGAGAGCAAACAAACTCCATCCTGATAAGAGCAGGATCCTGCAGCGTACCATGTGTACACACGGAGCTGATCCAGATTAAACAGGGTTAAACTACAGAGGAGCTGCTCCAGATTAAACAGGGTTAAACTAGAGATGAGCTGCTCCAGATTAAACAGGGTTAAACTACAGAGGAGCTGCTCCAGATTAAACAGGGTTAAACTACAGAGGAGCTGCTCCAGATTAAACAGGGTTAAACTACAGAGGAGCTGCTCCAGATTAAATTATTAACCCATATTAGACTTTAGATATGATCAGGGAAATCTGGACAGCTGATTAGAGGCTAAAGTGATCCAAATTGTTTCTTTATGACAATTTAAACACAACTAATCTAATTTTTTTAATCTAAAGTGACCTCAGTCTGAACGGTCAGGTCTCAGTGAGGTCGGGGATATTGATCCAGATATTATCGATACATTAGGCAGTTTAAAGCTCAGAACTCAGCTCGTCTTCAGCCACAGACGTTCAACTGTTTCGTCTTTTTTAAGCTTTCTAGGTTCATCATGTCCTGGATGASTGGGACACATCTGACTAACGAGGATATACCAACGAGTTGGATCAGATCCAAACCAGCATGATGGGATCCATTCTGCACCTGAGCAAGCAGGAAGATCAAAAGGAAACATTGGACCAAACAATCACAACAGATAATAATTTAGTCTTCTCTGACAGTACCGGTATCCATTCATGCTAACACGCTAACATGTGTAGCATCCATGTGTCTTCTGTAAACACAGCGTGCTGCGTGTGACATCACATCTGCTTCAGGACCTGTTAGTGTCTGAGTTAACACTTTAAATTAAAAATATCAACCAACCACAAAGAAAAACATCTGACCTGAGCTTTAAGACCTGCATTTTCTGATTTCAGGTGAATCTGTTGCACAGTTCTGACCCGGCAGTAACTTTGAGCAAATCCCAATTTCTCTCCAGGAACTAAAACAAACAAAATCCATTTATTTTATATTTTCTGTTTAAATTAAAAATCAACAGGTCACTGAGCTTCTCTCTCCCTCACTGGAAATCCACAGATAATTTCCAACAGATGAGTGGTCTCTAAAATCTGGTTCTGGACCCACTGTGGGTCTAAAAACAAACAAACAAACAAAACAAAACAAAACAAAAAAACAGGTATGGGGTCTTGAGATCATCTTTATGAATTAAACTAATGTTAAAACATATTGTCAATAGCATATTTACCCTTAACTAGTGCTTAAAAAAACATGTGGTAAAAAAAAAAACCAACAATTAATTAAGCTATAAATTACCAGGAAATATCTTGAGTCTTTACAAATTTTTGTGGGTTGAAATAAAACCTTGGAAACCTAGAACAAATATATTAAAGTTACACAATATCCCCTTTATAAAACATAGCATAGCTCATTTACATCAAAACACTCACGTAAGTGTTAAAAATTAGTTATACTTTCAAGCAGCAAAACTGGACCGGTAGCAACTGGGCATATTCAGCAATTAGTCCCCATCACTACGAAAATCTATTCTTATACGTGTAACATCTTTATTCCCTGTTAGGGTCAAAAACTGACATAAAATAACAACTAAAAATAAACAAAAAGCGCTAATATTTACCGTGTTCTCCTCAAAACAGCGCCATTTTCGACGCTGAAAGGACCATTGACCTTTCGTAACTGCGCATGCGCGTCAGCATTCATCGCGCATTTGTAATAAAGCATTTTCTACATTATTTAATTATACATTAAAAGCTAAAGCGACAACACATGTAGCCGTACAATATTACAAACTGTTAATACTCTTCATAAATTAAAACAACACAAAAATGAAGTGCTGCAAACAAATCTGAGCATTTAGCACGATTAGCTAACTAGCAAACAACAGATTTGCTAAGTAAATATTATTGCCCGAGTAACAACCTACCTTTAGTTTTAAAGGTTACCGACCAGCTGTCAATAAATCCAATATATCCCATGATAGACAGGTGGAAATTTCCAGATGAAGAAATCKAAAACTTTTTGTCAACCTTCAACTCTATACATGTCCCCAATAAGCTAATCATCGTCATCACCTGCCCATAACCGATATTCCTTCGTAGAAAACATGGTTTGTTTTCTGCAGCCTTGCGCCCTATTTATTTAAAACGCCTAACAGATAGCTCACACAGCAAATTTCATGTCTTCTTTGCAAAGTAAACATTTCCACTATGAGCCCTTCTGATGCTAGCGCAAATTAGCCGGTTAGCAATGATGTGTTCACTGAACCGTAGAAAATGTCGGAATTTTTTATTATCGCCGGTCAAGCTGATGTCGGGCTGTTCTAGTCACACGTCTTTATTTATTTTATTTTTTACCAGGTCAAAGCTTTAAAATTCAAAACTTGTCAACCTAAACAACAAGCTGGTGTCAATAATGACGTAAGTCAGTTTATTTACAACACACTACCAAACATCACAGAAGTCCATGGCTTGTGTTTGGCCTGGATGTGGTTTTGTTCATGATTAGAACTGGAACAAAAGACCCACACATTTCACCTGCTGCAGAAAAGGACCTGGCCTGGCAGCAGGTTTTGTTTTTGCAGCTTCTTGAAGGAGAAAAAGCTGAAAGTTTGTCTGCTGTGGCCCGTTCCTCTCAGGAGCGTGAGAAAATGTGATTCTGGCACAAAGCTGGCCTCTGATAGAAAACCCCATCAGCAGCAGCAGCAGGGTGCTGACCTGGGTCCAGTAGCTGAGCACGCACACACAGACACACAGACACACACACAGACACACAGACACACACACACAGACACAGTAGAGTAGAGGTGTTTGTGTGTTCACGTTTGTTCACGATATCTGCTTTTTTGTGTGAATCATTCACTCTGGTGAGTCAGACTCTGATTTTAGCTCTTAGTTTTCTATGTTTGTGGTAAATTTAGCCTTTGTCTGTGTTTTGCAACATTTAGCAACAATATTGTTCATTATAGATTTTAGCTATATTTAGCCTTTAGCTACTGCATTGCTAAGACTAGGTTTTAGTTAGTATTGTTATTTTAAGATTTTAGCTATTGTTAGTATGGGATTGCTACATTTAGCCTTTGGCTATTTTATTGCTAAAGTTAGGCTTTAGCTAGTTTTGTTATTTTACAATTTTGGCTACAATATTGTTAATTATAGTTTTTTAGCTAAGTGTTTGCCACATTTAGCATTTAGCTATTTTATTGCTAATATTAAGTTTTAGCTATTGTTATTTTAAGTTTTTAGCCACAATGTTATTAAATTATAGTGTTTAGCTATGGGATTGC
This sequence comes from Austrofundulus limnaeus, assembly GCF_001266775.1. Taxonomy (NCBI): domain Eukaryota; kingdom Metazoa; phylum Chordata; class Actinopteri; order Cyprinodontiformes; family Rivulidae; genus Austrofundulus; species Austrofundulus limnaeus. The sequence continues at coordinate 857,619 of NW_013952521.1, read as the reverse complement.
TACATTTAGCCTTTAGCTACTGCATTGCTAAGACTAGGTTTTAGTTAGTATTGTTATTTTAAGATTTTAGCTACAATGTTGTTAATTATAGTGTTTAGCTATGGGATTGGTACATTTAGATTTTAGCTATTTTATTGCTAAAGTTAGGCTTTAGCTAGTCTTATTTTACATTTTTAGCTACATTATTAATTATAGCTTTTAGCTAAGGGCTTGCTAAAATTAGCCTTTAGCTGTTGTATTACTAAGATTGGCTTTTAGCTATTCTCATTAATTTCAGCTTTTAGCTACAATGTTGTTAGCTAAACGTTTGCTACATTTAGCCTCTAGCTGACTAGATTACAGCTATTTTTGTTGATTTCAGCTGTTAGCTACAGTTTGTGACATATAGCTACTAGCTACATGTTGAAATGCACTGTGGGAAATGTAGTATCCTGATCCTTCAGGATAAAAGTGGTTAAAACAGAAAATATGATTCCAGCTTCTTTAATTTGACCCACTTTCTTCTTTTCTGTTTTTCTAATAAATTTAACAAAGAATGCACTAATGCGATCAAAATAATGAAAGAAATACACAGATTTCGAAAAAAGTCACAAATTTAGCTTAAAAAAACAGCTTTTCTGAGTCAAACTTGGACACTGACTCATTCATTCAAGCAGAAATGTAAATATTTTCTGATTTCAAAGGTGAGTATTTGACACCATTTTTGTGTTTTTCATTAATCTAAATGTGTTTTTGGATTTACAGAACAAATAATAAACAAGCTGATGATATAAAATACTCGTTTGTGTTCATGTTTGAGGCAAAATATTAAAAGAAAAATCAAACGTTCTATTTTGAACTCTAAAAATATAAAAAACCATTAGATGTTTAGTGTTTTATGTGATTAAAAATAGTAAATAATAGTTCCTCAGAGCTCAGACCTGCAGGTCYGAGGGTTCTGCTGGCTCCTCACAGCTCAGCTGTGATGCGGCTCGGCTCGGCTCTCACGCCTCACCGCTCGTGGATCTCTGACCTACTTTCCTGGCCTCTCTCCACTCGCTCAGCCTCCAGCATCCGACTCCACCTTTCTYGTCTGAGCAGCTCTGCCGAACACAGGGAACATTTTTATTTATTTTTTTATCAGTTTGCCTTACATTAGTAGCCTCTGAGGGTGGGAAATGTTGCAGGACTGGCCTGCAGACGTTACTTCCTGCTCTCTGCAGAGACAAACAGGTTCTGATGATGCCAACCACACCCTTCCAGCACATCCTTCTACTAAAACCACACAGCTGCTTCCTTAGGGTTTCACTTCCAGTTTAAAACACCAGTTCATCTCCCACTGCCTTTCATACCAGTTTTAAATTTAAATAATCAAGAAATGACATAAATATTAAACACAACAGCACAAGATCTGTCAGGGGTTAAAGCATGTGTTGAGGACGACTCTCACACCAAACTTTAGCTCAGCGTCTATAAAACTGACAGAGCTACAGCAATTTTTGTGTCTGCTGAAGTTCATAAGCTGTGGCGGCCATCTTGAATCAAACTGACTCCAAGAGTCAATCAGCTGCAGAGGWACATCCAGTGATTACTTTAATGRGAGTTTCATTACAATCGATCCTGTGGTTTTTGAGWYATTTTGCTAACAGACAAAAAGCAYYKATTACTAAGAGTTAAAGCCRAAGTTTTAGGCAAACATGTTKCGAAACATGTTGATCTCAAAGCAGGTGTTGAGGATGACTCTCAGCTAATAWMAAMCCAAGTTTTAGCTCATTAATTGTATAGATGGCTATCTCTGAGGGATTTATGTATTTTGCAAGTGTGATTAGCTGTGGCGGCCATCTTGGATCGAGTTGRCYCCAAAAGTTAATCAGCTGCAGAGGAACAWCCAGGGACAACTGTCTGGGAGTTTCATTAAAATCCATCCAGTGGTTTAAGAGATATTTTGCTAACAGACAGGAACAGCCTACAACAGTGAAAAACATGGTYGCCCGCCTGTCCTCCTCTCTGCGGCGGGCGATGATGAAAAAACACAAATGTGTGTCCGAAGCTGATTCTGATCAATCAAACCAGGAACGCGGCTTGGCTCGGTTCGGTTGACCTCGAGGGCGGATTACCGCGGGAGACAGACAGACAGMCAGGCGGGCTCACGCGCCTCCGGTGACCTGATGAAAAATGGGCTTGGCATTTTGCGCCAGTCCCGCACACTGCGCTTAAACACCGCATGAATAAAAYAGTAGGGATGGAAATTAGCGCTATCAGCGGGGATTTCTGCGCGGGTTTAAATGCGGGATTCCGACGGAATAAAAGCGCGTGTCGGGGATGCGTTCAGGCCCGCGGGAAAGATCCAGAATAACAAAGAAAACAACCGAGAAAAGCTCCTGAACCTGAAGGCAACATCAAAGGAAAACATGACGTTATCGTCCTCGTGAGACCTGCTGATAATKAGATTATATTCTGTCGGATTAGCGGCAGAGATCCAGGACCGAGACCTGCTCAGACCAGGACCAGCAGAGACATTTTTTAATTTAATTCTCCTGCTGAGGAGGAGACGTCCTCCCGGGGCTCCATCCTCCATTAACGCGCGCCTCGGTGCTTTAATGGAGGTGATGGAGGTGATTAAACACGAGGGGTTCGGACGGGAAAAACATCTCGGGTGCGCGAGCTGCATGGTTCTAA
>NW_013952521.1:851268-854922 GCF_001266775.1 Austrofundulus limnaeus | reverse complement strand
CCCCCCCCCCGGGGATCCCGGATCGTTTCTCTCGTTGTATTCGGCATCATTCCGCTTTGGGTCGAACCGGTTCGGTGGGAGAACAAGTGTCCGTGTTTGCTTACCTGAGCGTGGACAGCGGTGTCGTCTCGTTCAGCGGCGGCGGTCGCTCACCGGGCGCTCTCTGCCTGCAGTACCGCTGCGGGCCGGAGGGGGGCGCTTCGGAGCGGCGCTGACATGTCAACAAAGAGCGCGCCGCTGCGCRATACACTMCTGTTAGCAAAATATCCCACGAACCRCTGCATGGATTTTAATGAAACTTTCGGGAAATAATCATTATGTATAGATTTACAACTGATTGASTTTTGGAGTCAATTGAAATTAAGATGGCAGCCACAGTTGACTCACATGAAAAAAACACAAAAATGACTAAAACGCTGTTAATTTTAACAAAACTGAGCTAAAATTAGGTGTGGTAGTAGCCGAGAGTGGTCCCAAACACATATTCCGACCATGCATAGATTGCACAACTCTACCTGTTAGCAAAATACCTCATATACCACTTTGCATTTTTTAATGAAAGTTTCAGGATGGTTAGTAATGATTGAATCTAAATCTACAACTGATAAACTTTTGGAGTCAGTCTAATTCAAAATGGCCACCACAGATATGTGACGTTAGGCAACACAAACATGGCTCTGACTCTGTCAGTTTTACAGATGCTGAGATAAATTTTTATTGTTTTAGTAGCTAAAGGACAAAGAGATAAAGAAACTGAAATTTGTGGCTCCAGTTAAAACAAATACCATTAAAAATCTAATCTAATCCAGTTTAAAATCACTATCATGGATTTAAAGCCCACAAGCTACAGTTTGTACTTAAAAAAAAAATCTGTCATCCATGAAACCTGAAGGTCAGCGAGACAACGGGGTGTTGGTGTTTATGGAGTCCAACAATAAGATCCTGGTGGGTCTCAAGAGTCCAGTTGCTTGGAGACCGGGTCCAGAACCAAGAGACCTGTGTCCTCTGTGGTACATAGACAAGTGTGTCAAACCACCAACCTAAAACCAGTTTAAACCTGTTTACACACTGCTCTTTTATAATTTAGACAAAAAAAAAACCTGTAGCTAATGAGCTAAATGCTAAAATTGGTCACATTGTAACTAGACACTAAAAACAGCAGAATGTTAGCCCGAAGTTAAAAAGATCCAAAATTGAAGCTAACATAAAAGTAGCAGAAGGGTAGCCAAAAGCTAAAGCTTGAAAACATGTAGCTTGAAGTCAGAATTAGCAAACGGTAGCTAAAAGGCTAATCACTTAGGCTATGTGGGACTGGTCCAAGGTGACAGGAGCTCCCTGTGACCCAAAACAGAAAAGTGGGTAAAGAAAATGAATGCATGGATGACTAAAGGCTAAAATTAGTTAATTGGCAGTTAATGCAAAAAGTGGCAGAACAGTAGCTAACAGCTAAAAGTAGATAAAGTAGCTAAAGTGCAAAAAACAGAAAACATTGTAAGTGATCAGAACACAGTCCTGCCTCTCAGCGTCTTTGCGTTCTGCGAGAATCATCTCGGTTCTGTTCTGAGCGTTTGGACCCGGGCCCGCCGCAGCAGCTGCAGATTGTTTGGTTCTGTGTGAGCCAGGTGGAACCACCAGAACCACAGTAAACCGTCACACGTTCACAGAACTGGATCCAGTTTGAGCTGGTGGTCTCCAGCTGYGGTCTGGATGTTCAGAAGAGAAACGAGATCTAATCTGTTAATCCCAWCCTCAGAACTTTTCACTGCTTCACATCTTGGTTCTGAATCTCAGGAATGTTTCTCAGGAACCTCCGAGGGACCATCTGCTGCCGTCAGTCTGAGGGAAAGTTATGAAACCGAAGTTTATCCTCTGGATTATTGAGAAATCTCTTTACRTTTCAACTGTCAGATTATTATATCCACCCTGACTGGCTCCAGRTTATAGTCTGTACCAGGGACAGGGCTAAATACTGCAACTAATTCAAATCATGTGTTTAAAACAGAACAAAGACTGAAACTTTTATCAGATTACTGTTGCCATGAAGTCACGTTTWAAACTGATTGAATCATTTTCACAATATTTACAAATAAATTATAATATTTTCAATTTATCAACATATTAAAAGCTAAAGCTGTGGCTGTTTTTAAGCGCTCTGTAAGTATAGTAGTAGTGGCTAAAAGTAGCAAAAGACTGGGTAACAGCTAAAAGTAGCAAATGCAAAAGTAAAAGCTGACATTAGCAAAAGGTTAGCTAAAATCTAAATGCAGCAAAAGGCTGGGYAAAAGCTARAAGTAGCAAAATGTTAGCTCAAATCTTAGCAAAAGGATGCATACCAGCCTGAAATATCACAAGGTAAGCTAAAAGTAGCAAAAGTTYAGCTAAAACAACAACAGGSTAGCAAGATCTAAACATAGCAAAAGGCTAAAACCTAAAAGTAATAAAAAGTTAACCAAAATCTAAACATAGCAAAATAACTGGTAAAAACTAAAAGTAACAAACAGTTAGCTACCAGTAACAAAAGACCAGTTAAAGGCYAAAAGYAGCAAAAGACTAGCTAAAACCTTAATACAGCAAAAGGCTAGCTWAAAGTAGCAAAAACTTYGCTAACATTTAAAYATAGCAGGATRGTTAAAAGCTAAATGTTGTAAAAGATTAGCAACATTAGCTAAAGTTTAGCTAAGAAGGTTAGCTAAAAGTARCAAAAGGTTAGCTAAAACATTCAGCACAAGGTAAGCTAAAAGTAAAAGACCAGGTAAAAGCTAAAAGTTGCCAAAGACGAGAAACATCAGCTGAAAAAGGTGAATGTTTTCCACCTGAAATAAAGAATTTATGAATAAAGTTAAATAATTTGAAAAGTATTAAAGTTTTAAASGTAGAAGTCACAGCACCATCTCCTGACTGAGCTGAACCGGGTCAGAACTGTGAGGTCCAGATGAAGCTCTGGCTGCAGAGACACGGTTGAAAAAAAAAGAGACAAGGTTCAGACAGCAGAGGGAGCTGAAACATCACCGATTATTCTTTWAGCAACAAATCAAAACGTTCTGCTTCAGTGTGGAGAGAAGTTCACAGTTTGTCTGAGACACTTTYAAATAAACACGAGGACTTTTAAATCAAACGTAAAAGTAACCCAGAGTGTCTTTTTGTGTTTTGAATGAAATAATTTAATAACAAACTGTTCTTGTTCTTATTGTTAAAAGTTCTTGTTTTATTTTTGTTCTCTGTGCACATTACAGTTTTCCTGTTAGAAGAATAAAACTTAATAAGATGAAATACAGCAGGATCAGTCCTTTTTGTTACAACTTAAAAATATGCAACAGAGCTTAAAATATGAGGCAGAACTGTAAACTTTACTGATTTATACAAAGAAATGAGAAATATGAGACATTCTGGAAGAATTAAACTTCATTTATCTGTCAAGTGAAAACATCCATCCATCCCTCCTTTATTCATCCATCCATCCATCCATCCTTTATTCAACCATCCATCCAACATCCATCCATTCATCCATCCATTATACCCATCCATCCATCCATCCATCCATCCATCAAACATCCATCCATCCATTATACCCATCCATCCATTCATCAAACATCCATCCATCCATCCATTATACCCATCCATCCATTCATCAAACATCCATCCATCCATCCATCC
>NW_013952521.1:846222-850963 GCF_001266775.1 Austrofundulus limnaeus | reverse complement strand
CCAACATCCATCCATCCAACATCCATCAATCCATTCATTAACCCATCCATCCATCCATCCATCCATCCATGCATCATTTATTTATTCATCCATCCATCCATCCATTCATTAACCCATCCATCCATCCAACATCCATCCATCCAACATCCATCAATCCATTCATTAACCCATCCATCCATCCATCCATCCATCCATCCATCCATCCATCCATCATCATTTATTCATCCATCCATCCATCCAACCGTCATTTATTCATCCGTCCATCCAACATCCATCCATCCATCATCCATGCATCATTTATTTATTCATCCATCCATCTAACATCCATCCATCCATCCATCCATCCATCCATCCATCCATCCATCCATCCATCGTGTCCTGGGTCTTCCTCTGAGTCTTCCTGCAGATGGACATGTCCAGAACACCTCTCTACGGAGGTGTCCAAGGGTCATCTTTACAGATGAACCCCTCAGCTGGTTCCTCTGGATGTGGAGGAGCAGCTCTCAGAACAGGATCTGATTCAATACATGGCAGATGTCAAACCCAAATGTTTTCAGTCAACAGCAAAATGAAAGTTTTCTTCCTGTTGGAGGGGAGTGAACATACAAATACTCAAATACTAAAAGTCTTGCAAGTGATTACTATTTAAAAAAAATACTTCAGATGAAAGAAAATTATTCTTGGCATACGGCAACGTACTCCTATTGTCACTGAGAAGCTCAGTGCTGACAGAACGGGTGAAAGCAGATGTGATGTAACAAATCTTCCTGAGTTGAAACAATCCGAGCGTCTAAACCCCGACGAACCCGTCACAGCACGGAGCGACTTCTGAGGCATTTCCAGGACGGATGAAAGGCGACTCCAGCCGAGCATCCAGAGGGCGACCGTTGCATAAGGAGAACTAAAACAAACATGGAGCTAGCTCCTCTCGGTGAAGGCACGTGTGATGTTGTGCAACAATCTGCAGTTTTACACGCAGGGTAGAAGTTTGTGTGTCTTTACAGAATCTGCCCTCCACCTTAGGGTCTTCACGTTTCCCTGTGACCTCCAGCGGAGCAGCAGCAGTTTTGTTCATCTACAGGATCAATAAATTCTCTGGCCACTCCACCAGCGTCTGTCTTGTGTGCAGGAGGGGAGAAGCCGTGCACTCCTCCTCCTCCTCTGGAGAGCACCATCAGGGTATCCGCCGACATGTCCCCAAACTCAAAGGCAAACGTCCCGTAAAACAGCATGATGATCATGCAGTAGACCCACTCGAAGATGGCGGAGGTGTGCTGCAGGGCGAAGCTCTCCTGGCAGAAAAACACTCCACCTGGTGAGCCGAGGTTAAAGAGAAAAACAGCCGTGCAGAGGGACAGTGACAACAATAAATGATTCGTTGAATCAATTTTAAAGCTTCAGTTCATAAAGTGAGGTACTGGTGATGTTGACTATTCAAGAGAAGACACTCATCTTAAGATTTCTACCAAAGATAAACATAAAGGTAGACGATAAACTGAAAAAACATGCTACAAATCTGTTGGGTTTGATATTCACAAACATTTACAGCTGCTAAAACACCTTAACATTTGCTAACACGCTAACATTTAGCATCTATCATTCTTTTTTTTACCCGCTTCTTTCTCTCTGTTAAATAACCTAGCATAATAACCTGCTAACATGCTAACAATTAGCATATTTTTTGTTATTTAGCCTAGCAATTTTAGCAAAATACAGCGATATAGCTAATTCTGATCCATGAACAGCCATGCAGATATATTTTGTTAAACAAATTAGCAGAATGAGTTGCTAAAATGCTAATGGTTAACAAGTGTTTTGCTAATTGTGCTAACATGTTAAACAAAATACAGCTGCCTGGCTGTTGACRTGGACTCTTTAGATAACTAAGCAGCTTTATTCTGATACATAACCTAGCATAATAACATGCTAACAATTGGCTTGTTTTTTGTTATTTAGCCTAGCAATTTTAGCAAAATACAGCGATATAGCTAATTCTGATCCGTGAACAGCCATGCAGATATATTTTGTTAAACAAGTTAGCAGAATGAGGTGCTAAAATGCTAATGTTAGCATGTATTTTGCTAATTGTGCTAACATGTTTAACAAAATACATCTGCCTGGCTGTTGACATGGACTCTTTAGATAAAAACTAAGCAGCYTTATTCTGCTAAATAACCTAGCATACTTAGCTGCTGGCATACTAACAAGTAGAATATCTTTTGTTAGTTAGGCTTGCATTATAGCATATTAATATTTGAAACTAACTGCCAGAGAGAACATGTAACTGTTGTTGTGTTTTTGCCTGCAAGAATGAAATGACAAGACATTTTGCAGTTTCTTTGCTTGTGTGCTCAGGGAGTTAAGCTACCTTTGTGAGAACAACAGTTTTGTGGTCGTTGACTCTAAAAATCTGCAAATCCTGCACCTATCTGTTTGTGAACTGTTGATGTGCTTCCAGAGATCTATAATTTCGGAACTGCTCACATGTTTAGGCACTCACTCCACAAACAAGTTAACTAACAATGTCAGGAAATGTTAGCTGTGRTAGCTCCTCAAGATCGCCCGTCCACTTACGGTGTTCATACAGATCAAGCCCAACAGCTTTGATTGTTTTGCAGTAGCGCTGTTTAACATCTTTGTTCAGTTTATTGCGGTCCATTGTGTTTTGAAAACAATTGTCCCAAATAACATGGCGGCCGTTACACAGCACGCAATGCGTCGTGACGTTACTTTCCCATTCTCTATTGTGCTAGCATGTTTAACAAAATACAGCTGCTTGGTTGTAAACATGAACTGTTTTTATTTCTAAATAAAATTGAATAATTAGCTTAGACATGCTAAAAAATAGCATGCACTTTTTTTGGTCAGTAATTCTAATTGGATTAACACTTTTTGACTTAGCTGTAGTGCATTCACACATTAATTTCCACGATTTTGTAAACAGTTAARTAAACTTATTTAATTTTATTTTAGACAGTGAGTTTTTGAGAAGACCAAACTTCATCTTAGAGACTCAAGTTTTGGGTCAGGCTCTATAGGAGCTAAAATAACTATGTTTATATTAGAAAGAAAAACGTGTTTTCAGACTGTAAGATTTATAGAGAAACATTACAGATCCAAGTTTAAAGGATACTGAGCACCAGAGCGACCAGAGCTAACAGCGCCATCCCCACTCGGAAGTGACCGACCCGGTATTCCTCCTGGGTTTTGGCCAGCCTGTAGGTCAGAGCCGACTGAAGACACACAAACAGCATGCTGGATGGGAAGGCCACTCCTGCTCCAACGTAGTGGAGGACTTTGGCAAAATCCACCTGAAAAAACCAAAAAACCAAAAAAAGCATATCTGAAGGTTTAGTAGGCTTTAATTGGACGATGTTTGTAGAATTTAAAAACACAAAAAGCAGCTCATGAGTTTGTCTTTGTTTTAAAAAAGAAGAGAATGAATGCAGGCTCTGTTTAATGTGCCTAACATGTAGCTGAGTAAACTGTTAGCAAAGCTTTTGCAATTTATACATTTAAAAAATAGCTGATTGGCTACAACTCCGCTCTATTTCCAACCAAGCAGCTGTTTTTGCTAATAAATTAGCTTAAATTAGCTTGTAACTTGGTAATGGTATCAGTTGTAATTTATGAATCAAGCTAGCATGTTTAGCTAAATATAATTGTGTGGCTGCTGATATGGCTTTGTTCTGTTTTAACCCTTGTGTTTTAGGGGGAAATGGACCACACTGATATACTGTATATTATGAATACAAATCTCTACCTCTTTACTTTTGATTCTAATATTTATAAATTTATATCTAATACACTTTACCGTTTACATTTGCCATCCTCTGTAAAAATAATACAGCTACATGCCTGCTGAGACGTGCAGCTGTCATGTCAACGTATGACTTGTGTAACGAGATAACCCTCTCACATGCTGAATATTGATCTGCAGCTGATTAAAGGCAGCCTTTCAAAACATGCTGATAGAAAAATCACTTTCTAAATCCTTAAAATCAAACTTACACTTTGCCTTTTGGTCAATATCTAAACAGTCAATTAAGCAAATAATCAAGGAGGTTGAGTAACAATTTGCACCTCAGCATAATTTCTTTTGGAAACAAAAACACAACACTTTTGAATCTTCAATCAACGGGACAAAAACCACAGACGGATGGAACGGGACGATCTGAACCAGAAAACTGTAAAGATGAGGATTTACAGCAGCAAACCGTCTTCAACGTTTATCTCYTATCTGAGACGACACAGCTTCAGCTTGGACCCACAAACGATAAAAATGACCTTTTTTCACTGGTTCATATCTCAGAACATCAATAAAAGCAGCTGAATCACAGAGATCAGACCCAAAGAAGAAGCTTTAGTTTTACTGAAGGGTCTAATCTTTACTAGCCTGGCCCTTGCCTTCCAACGCAGCTCCGCTCAATTCTAGTTTCCCTTCACTGTTCCGTCTGGGACTTCTCCCATTGAGATGGATTTCGCTGGCAGATTTTTAGCCGGGCCAATCAGAGAACAGAACGTCAATTTTCTGCGCAGTGTCTGCTTGTAGTTTATTTTACCTGGACCAATCAGAGAACAGAAGGAGGAGTTTTGAATGACGTCGACTTTCTGCGCAGTGTCTGCTAGTTATTTATTTTACCTGGACCAATCAGAGAACAGAAGGAGGAGTTTTGAATGACGTCGACTTTCTGCGCAGTGTCTGCTAGTTATTTATTTTACCTGGACCAATCAGAGAACA
>NW_013952521.1:840405-845795 GCF_001266775.1 Austrofundulus limnaeus | reverse complement strand
CTGGTTTAAACCAGGGTAAATCTTTACACTTAAGGTCCGTTCACTGGTCAAAGATAAACCAGCGTCAGAACCGGCCCCTTACCTGGAAGTTTCCCACCATGATGAGACCAGCGGCGCAGATCCAGCCCGTGGAAAGGCTCGCCGTGTTCAGGACGCAGTTCTGGTGCCTCTCGATGACGTGAGCGTAACGCAGCAGGCTGATCAGCATGACTGAGAACAAGAAATGATGGAGATGAAGAAGCAGGACCAGAAACAGAGAGTAGAGAGACCACATTGTTGTTTCCATCTTCAGGAACTCCATCACCCACTTTTCATTTCTGATCCTTTTAAATAGCAATTTGCTACGTTTAGCTAAAGTTTAGCTACTTTTAGCTAGGAATGTACTACCATAAGCTACTGTGATACATTTAGCTAACCTTCTGCTGGTTTAACTTTCACACAGCGTTTCACTACTTTTTGATTAACTTTTGCTACTCTGACTTTTAGTTAGCCTTTCGATAGCTAAAGATAGATAAAGTTTCGCAACTTTACCTTTTAGCGATTAAATTACTACTTTAGGCTAGTGTTTCACAACTTTTAGCTTTTTATCTAGGAATTATGTATCAAACCAGTGTTCTATGCTTCTGTTGTGTTCCTACTTTTGGGGCGTAGCTACAATTTTGCTCTGTTTAGCTTTCAGCTAAACATTTGCAACTTTAGCTTTCAGATAGCCTTCTACTACTTGTTACAAGCATTCTCCTATTTTCTGCTTTTAGCTGTAGTTTTAGGGCTTAGCCAGCATTTTGCTACTTTTAGCATTCAGTGAGCATTTGCTACTCAGTTTTCAGATAACCTTCTGCTACTTGTTAATATAATTTTTCTATGTTCAGCTTTTAGCTAGCATTTTACTACTTCTTGCTTTTAACTAGGAATTTAATGAGTTCATAGCTAGCATTTTGCTACTCTTAGCATTTATTTAATTGCGGTACTTATTGATGTATTTAGCTTTCAGTGAAATTTTTGCTACTTTAAGGCTTCCACATACTCGGGTGTGCTGCGTGCGGTCCAGGGGTCACGCGGACTCTGCACATTTTGAACGCGGATGTTTGGGACTTTGTACTCGAGCGTACTGACCGCCTGACAAATTCTTTAATTTCTAGCAATTTCAGTCATGATGTCATGGATGAGGAGGAAGAGATAGTTTGCATTTTAGCTTTAAAACAAAAGAAAAAAAAAAAAGAAAAGAACTACCTTACCCAAGATCTGAGCTATTTCCTCCCACGAGTTTGTTGCTCTCTGAAAGTCCTTATAAAAAGTTTTCTAATCTCCTCCATGAGACGCTCTTCAAAATTTGACTCCATTTCGTCCACAAATGACACCGATTCTCAACTTTATTAGCTTGGTGTCACATCYAAGACAGTACTCACCAGGCAGTTTATTGTGCGACACCGCAGATGTAAAAAAAATTTATCTCTGCGCGGATCAGTCTGGCGGACGACCGCTTCAAGTCTGCCTCAAGTCCAGGCAGACCTCCACAGAGCGAAATAYGCCAGAGTTTGTGGGGGCATAGTGTTCTACTACGGTTACTAGCATTGTTTTATTTTCATTTTTTTTAGCTAGCATTTTATTCAGGGTTCCTACAGCTTAAGGCAAGTTAAATCTAAGACTTTTTAATAATTTTTAATGCCACTTGAAAGGAAATTTAAGACCAATTTTACAATAAACCCAAATGTGAAAAAACAAAAAAAAACAAAAAACATTTTACCCAGTTTATTTTAACACAAAACAACTAGCTGCGGTAAATTTGGTAATTTGTTTAAAAAATAAATAAATGTTACCAATTATTTTAATATTTGTGACAAATACAGTCATCCTATTTACAATGTGTTAACATTTTTAAGACCTCTGAAAGATTGATATAAGACATTTAAAGGCTAATTAAGGCCTTATTTTTGGATTGGTTAATTCAATGCCTTTTAAGACTTTTTAAGGATCTGCAGGAACCCGGTTTACTACTTTTAGCTAAGAATTTACTACTTGTAGGCCTTAGCAACCATTTTCTTACATTTAGCTTTAACTTAAACGTTTGCTACTTCAGCTACTCTTTCACTACTTTTAGCTTTACTCATCAGACTCTCACTTGATGTGGCTGTCTCCCATTAAGAACTATAATTGGTGGCGGGTGATATGAATTCTCAAAGAATGCTAATTCTTTATAGAAACACTTTTGTTAGCCAGGTTTGTGAGRCCAGAGTTCATTTGAGAAAGCAGTGATGCAGTTAGCTCTTCAATCCAGGCAGAATTAAACTCAATTTCTCCAAACTTAAGTTGTTCTAAAAGCTATCTACAACAGGTAGGATATTAATTGTTCATAACCGCTCCATAAACCCACATTCAGACGCTTTGAACTGTTAAAACCCGTCACCTGTGTTGATTTCATTGATTTTGTGCTCAGTTAGTTTCTGTCTCAGACTCCTACACCTGCTCCACATGTAGTCGTTACTTCTCAGTGTTTATTTGTTCAGTTAAAGATATTTGTTCTTAAAAGTCTCATTTCTGGATGCCCCGGTCAGTCGTCCCTACGAGGACTCAGTCCTGTGTTTGTGTCTTTAAACCGTGGACTGAGRAGAAGAAGAGGGGAGCGTTAGGTTTAATGTTTTCTCCTGCAAATGTGAAGCGGTGCTGCTGCAGATCTCTGTGTGAGCAGATTCCTGTCGTCTGTTTACCTAACAGCTCCATTAAAGCTTCACAGCGGTCTCATCGCTCACATCTGGCGCTCATCGCGCTGCAAACTGCTGAGAGGGGCTGTTTGGATGTTCCCGTTGGCAGTCCGGCAACGAAAGCAGCGGTCAGTTGTTGTTTGGTTTTACATTTTAATCCAGAGAGCGCAGCAACGCGACTCCGTGTTTGAGGTTGTCTGCTCGATTCGAGGCCCAGCACGGTTCCTCTAATCTCCTCTCACACCACACCTCTGAGTTAAATAAACTAAAGATAAACTCAGGATTGTTTACGGGACCTGAATCAAAAAATGAGGGGGCTTTTGATCTCTGGGAAATGTCCAGAGTTAGAATTTGCAGATGTTTCAGGCATTTTCTGAGAGCAGATTAAGGAAAAAAAAACTTTCTGGTAGTGGTATAATAAGTACACCTTATTTAGCCTTACTTAATCATTAATAAATGGTTAGTTAACCTTGAAAACATAATTAATTAAGGATGATTCATACACAATAAGCTATAAATGTACATTTATTAATGCTTTACCCATAAAGGCCAATAATACATGTCTGACACATGGAGTGAAACTACATTTATACAATCATTATAGACGGTATATAAAATAGTTAATTCATGAGTTATTAAGCATGAATAAACTATAATTATGTTAGTTTGTGAGTAATTAGTCTTTATGGGTAAAGCATTAGTAAATGTTTATTTATAGCTTATTAARTATGAATCATCCTTAATTAATGACGTCTTCAAGGTTAACTAACCATTTATTAAYGATTAATTAAAGCTAAATAAGGCGTAGTTATTAGACAGTGCACCCCTTTTTGTAGTTTAAGTTTCTCATTTCATTGTCAAATCATTTCTCAGCAAATGAAGCTTAAATTAAAGACACAGAATGCTTTGAAGGAAGGCATATCACCCATCACCTTTCATGCCAGATGGAGTTTTAGCTCTTTTGGTAAAAACTAACATTAGTTACACTCATATGCGATATCACTGAGATGTCACAAATTTGTGTTTTATTTGACCAAAACAGTTCCAACTTTTCTCAGCTTTAGATGATCTCAGCCTTAAACTCTGACAGGAAAGGTGGGGGACGATTTTATTTTCTCACCGATTCCCTGAGACTGCTCTGCCTGCYGCAGGTAAGATACTGATCGTTCATAACTAAAACAAAACGGAGAGTTATCACAAAGGTCAATTTGCAAAAACCTTTGTGGGACCGGGTGTTTATTCCAAGCTTCTCAGCGAACGTTTTACAGAAGGGAGGCGTCGACCGTGAGAGGTATGGGAGCCCTGAAGGCTCATAAAGGCGAAGCAGCACAAACACGAAAACCASTACATGACAGAAGAAACATTAATGAATACATCAGGGAACAATCCCTGAGAGGACCACCCAAAATAGATGGTTTAAGGCAGTTTTGGCACACAGCTGCCCCTCTACTGAGGGTGAATGTTTGTGGTTCATGCGGGACATTTATTCGAGGCACTGAGTCATTTTTTCCCCTCAGATGGAGGATTGGAGACCGGCAGTGGATTATGAAGAGCAGAGTTGGAGCTGCTGCAGCTGAGAAAATAATCCTGGTTGTTCGGACACTCACCCATGAAGGATCCCGTGCTGCAGACAAGGCTGAAGAAGCAACTCTCAGGAGGCAGAGTTCCACATTTACTGCGACGGAAACAGAGAGGCGAGGGTTAAATCAGAGTCAAGTTCTCAAAAATCMCCCCCCCCCCCAGTTCCTGGCCCTGTTTTGGACTGAGCATCACTATTATAGTCCTGTGGTTTTACAACCAAAATAAAATGTTGACATTTGTCTTTAGATTGAGATCTGCAGTCTCTCTATGGATACAGAGAAAAAGTCCTTTTTTTAAATTACACACAAACATCTTAAAAAGCAGCGGTGGTTCAGTCCAACGGTCAGGACCAACTCCAACATAAACACCTCGTTCATCTCTCGGCAGGGAGGAAACAAATGTTTACATTCTGTGGTGGCATTTCAAAGACTGCAGAGAGACAGACGGCTCGCAAGAAAAACCCTCCTTCCTGCCGAGGCGATGAAGGTCTCTGAGCATCAAACGGACCAGCGTGGACGAATCCGACCACACAGCCAACAAGTTACACCTGTGTAACTAGAACACCTGTCCAACTGACACGACGACAGGTTTTCAACAAATCTGAACCAGAGGCTCTCAAATGTTAGATTCAAAGGTCCAGATCAAGAAATGGTTTACTGGTAATGTTGTGAACTTGGATGCTTTTTGTTTGGTTAGATTTGTAAAAATCTAAAAGGCAAAGGCATTTTTTGAAAAAGGCAGCTAGCTCAGGGATGTTAACTAACCGGTGGTCCACGGGCCATAAATGGCCAGCACTCTCACTTGAAGCTGCTCTTAAAGGGCCGCTATTATGTGTTTCTCAGGCATATATTTAAATCCTATACCATAATAAAGTATCTATGTTACATGTAGTTGTTGTTAAAACACTGCTTTTATGTTTAAATAGAAAATAAGTTTATCTTCTCATCACTTCCTCTTCCAAACGCCTTGAAATGGGCCTCTGTCTCTTTAAGAACCATCTTTGCTTCTGTTTCACTTTCACCTGAGAGCCTGCAGGAGTCATGGGCGGGGTGTGTGCGGAGGAGGGAGGGGGTGCGCGGGCGCTCTGCCATGAGGAAGTTTGGCTTAAAG
>NW_013952521.1:838819-840371 GCF_001266775.1 Austrofundulus limnaeus | reverse complement strand
GTCTAAGCAAGGCTTTGGACATGTTTTTTTTAATGAGAGTATAACATTATAACATGATATAAAACTCAAAAAAAGTCGATTTTATTTGATATTGCCCCTTTAAATAAATTTTTTGAAAATTACAAAGACGCCTACAAGTGACTCGGTGGCACTGAATTGGTTGTAATGACAGCGTTTGCCACTAGATGGCGCCTCCAACACAGACCTGTCTTCTCTATCGGTGAGGAAGAAGCGGTTAGCCGTGGCTACGAACAGCGGGAAGTAAACAGGACAGATAAAATTTAATGTTTCAGGTGAAATGGGAGGAAGAGTATCWGTWCACAGAAGYTGTGTTTAGCCAGCTTAGAGACGCYGTCTGCCATGAAGGATTTTAATAAAAACGTCGTCTACAACACGCTGCACAAAGCTAAATATGACRAGTTTACTGAAGTCACAAGTACATAAACAACACAGAGTTTTTACCAGAACCACTGAGTCTGAACTCAAGCTGTCTTATGTCAGCTCGCTAAAGTAGATGTTTATTTTTTGTTTGCTTCAAACATTTTGTATTAATATTTATTAGAGTATCACTGTTATGCATGCATTTGAATATGAAATATGTTAAGTTCCTGCACTTTAGATTGGTTTAATAAACACATTTTAAAAATGGCAGTTTTATTACATTTGGGAAAGTGTGCAGCACTACTGTATGTGTAGGGGTGTAAATCAACAGATTTATCACGATCCAGTATCATATTGATTTATTTGGACGATGATACAATTCTTCACCATATGAAGTCTGCGATTGACATGATGCAATATCATCTGTGGAATTACCAGGTAATGTTTGGTGGAGATGGAACTGGAAGAATGCTTCATATGTTTGTTTTCACTGTGGAGACAGTTGGAGATGTTTGTTTGTTTGTAGTTATTTTTTTAAATAAGGAGCAGACATAAGACTTTTTCCTTCTTTCTGCACCCTTTTCATTCAGTGTGATGATTTTTTTTTCATTTTGCCCTGATGTAATTGAATCATAAATCATTTAATTGACATTGATGTGAACAAATATACATAAATATACTAAATATTATTACACCTCTATGTGACCCTTTGGTAGTGTCAACAAAAAAATCGTGGGCCCTTCCATAATTTAAGCTGCCATTTCCTGAGTGAACAGCGTATAAACAATGTATTGTACATAAAAAGGCGCAGATTAATGCAAAATGTCTAATTTAAAAATGAATCGCTTTTCACGGTTGGATGTTCACTAATCTATGGATTCACAGAAATAATAATAATATAAAAAAAAACAATAATTTCACACAGAGAGGGTGAAGCAGCCGACCTGATGAGTGGAATGTTGTCCAGACTGCAGCACAGCTCAGGTCCTCTCTGCAGAGGGAGCTGCTCCTCACACGACTCGTTGTACAACCTGAAAACAGGAAGTGGTTGTAGCTGAGAGGGATTCTTGAAGAGCTGTCTGTTAGGACTGTGTACAGGTGTGTAGTGTTTGTGAGTTTTACCAGTTGTGAACAGGGCAGACGTGCTGATTGTAGAGGGCCATCGCATATC
>NW_013952521.1:824076-836298 GCF_001266775.1 Austrofundulus limnaeus | reverse complement strand
TGTGTGTGTGTGTGTGTGTGTGTGTGTGTGTGTGTGGTGGTGGGGGGGGTGTCCAGATTGAACTGCTGCCTCCTTGTCTTCAAAGCACCCCTGAGCTTATAGCGTTAACAACTCCACACTGACTCAGCATGTATGTGAAGGGCAGGGGTGGGGGCTGCTCTTAGTGTTTCTGTTGTGGGGGGGATCTGAGTTGATCGGACAGGTCTGCACCGGCTGCTCTGCTCTAATAAGAGGAAAGGAAAGAAGGAAAGGAAAGGGACRACAGAACGGATGAAGTGGGAGGTGTAAATCCTCCATGGAGGAGGTGAGATGGGAGGTATSGGAGGGAGGAGGGAGGGAGGGTTTGTGTGTCTGTAGAACAAATGAGCTCCTGGTTTCTGCTGACAGGACAGAGTCGATAAGGACCCTGAGGAGCAGCTGATCCAGATGTTCCGACAAGTGAACCCTGGACAGAAAAACACTCTGTTCCTCTCTGATCGCACCGTGTTGGGTTGTGTATTTGTGTGTTTGCGTGGGCGGGTGTGACATGCTCACGTGTGTGAGGAAGTGCGAGGTAAAGGGACTGCATATCTTAGTATAATCAGTGTGTGTGGGCCTGTTAATACGTCCATAAAACATAGCAACCATCAGAAGCGTTAACTCATTTTAGAATTACACCTCCAAAATAAGAGCGCTCAAAATACCCTCTACAACAAGATAAATATTAATTAACCTCTCTGTACTTTAAAGATCTAAATGATCACTTTCAGTTGTGAAATTAAAGGCAACGAGGAGCCTCAAATGCCTCGCTCCTTAAAAAACGGTGGAGGAGAGCGAGAGTGTCCTTCACTTTCTACAATTCAGAAAAAACCCAAACTTCCGCCATCAGAGCTGGTGGGTCATTACCATCTGACTAACAACTCATTAATGGAGACAAACCTGAGGAATTTAGCAGCTTTCAGCCTCAGTTACAGCTTCCTTGAATCTGTTAAAGTCAAAGAATGACTAATTTACAACAATTAGCTGCTGTTTTTTTACCTACATGTGAAAACCCTTTCAAAGCAGCAGAGCTTTCTTCTTGTGGGCCTAATAGGGGTGCAAGAAAATACGTGTACACTGAAAAATTTCGATATTTCCTTTCCTGACGCTGTATCAATTCTCAAAAGCACTGTATCAACTTTAAATTAAGGCTTAATGGATGGATGTTGTAAGAAGACGTGAAAATTTAATTTTGGTTGCATAAAAATAAACAGAATTTAATTATATTTTATACATCTAATACATACATGTAATACATGTTTTCTTTACACTGAGCTTTTAAAAATAGAATCTTTTGTAAAAAAAAAAGGCTCTATATTGCCTTGCTTACAGTATCGCATGTAATTTGAAGATGGGCGAAATCATTTGTGGCAAGTCGACCAGTTCAGTTATAGCTCCACCTAACCTGTTATAATTCCAGTTTACCCCTTTCAGAATAAAAGCATTTCTTTTACCCAGTTTGTATTTTTTATAATACAGCAAGAAGTTAGTCAAACATAAAAAAGGGTTATCTACCATATTTTGTATATAGACAATTTGTTTTTTTTGTACAATATTAAATATCATTAGTTATTTTATTTCTTTTTGATGCACTTAGTTTAAAGTTTAGCTGCTAAAGAGGCTACATGCCACACACATGGTGCCTGACACTTCCAGTACCGCTTGCAAGAGAGGATAGTTTTTTATTTAATTTGGGATAAACGGCATAAAAATTAAAGTTTTACACTTGTGAATTTTTTAGTGGACTTAAAATTAGTGGAAGCTAATTGGCAGGCTAACAATTCCTGAAGTTAGCGAAACAAGAAAGCTAATTTGCTAAATGAGAAGCAAGTTYAGCTATTAGYGGATTAGCAGGTTAGCAGAACGTTGTCTACCACTGTGTATTAGGGCTGTGTATTGGCAAGAATTTGGCGATACAATACATATCATGACAGAGGGGTCACGATACAATATATCCCGTTATATTGTGATACTATAAGCAATGCGATATATTGCGATTTTTTTTGTCCAAAAATTCTATTATAAAAACCTCTTACAGGGGAAAAAAATGAAAAACCAAAATTCATTGTCTCAGAAAATTCTAATATTACATACACATGCTTTTGATACATTTAGCTGTGTTCTGCTTTGTATGTATTTTATTTTATTTGTTTCATACTTCTGATTTCATCCATGTTTTCAATTATTAGACTAAATTTGACAATAAATAGTTTGAAAATATATTTTTTGCAGCTTTTATTTTTTTAATATTAATTTACAATATGGTCACCCAACACTTAACAAAAGSAGGTAGAGGAGCCAAATGGCTGGCTCACTGCTGCCAACTAGTGGTCAGAGGCTGAACTACAACATAAAAATGAACGGCTGGCAGGAAAGTTGACATTTTAAACCTTAATAAAAAATCGATACAGGGCTTTAGAATATCGATACAGTATCGGGAAATGAAATATCGCGATATTTCAGTGTATCGATATTTTCTTACACCCCTACTGTGTATTGCGATATATCATATTGTATTATATGTATCATGTCACCAAATTCTTGCCAATACCCAGCCCTGGTGTGTCTGTGCATTAGCAAAATATCTGTAGAACCACTGCACGAATTATAATGAAAATAATACACATCTACAGCGGACTAATTATTGGAGTCAACTTGAGCTAATCAACCTTATTAAACACAAAAATAGCTAAAATTAGGTGTAGTATTAGCTGAAAGTCATTCCTACAATGTTAAACTGGCTGAAAATAAATCGCAACAACTGAGTCTAGAATAAATAATTTGTCACCTGAAATGATCCTAAAACATCTAAATGTTTGAAAGATTAGTGTTTTTGTTTACGTGTGATTCATCGGAGTTGAACGGAGGCGTCGTAAAGTCGACGAGGTCATGACCATCGTGGCGTCGACCTCGTGTTCCTACGTCTCTCTCCACAGAAACTCTTCTGCTGCAGGCATGAGTCAGACAACTCCTCGCTTTTATCTGAAAGTGTCTGAAGAAAACACAAGGTTATACTCAGAGCAAAGCGTTGGCACGTTTCAGTTGCGGTCAGGCGGCCGAAGCTCTTATTGTGTGTTTTTTTATGACATAGCGTGCGCTATGATGCAGTTTACTTGGCATCTGAAAATACATTTCCTCAAAGGTATTTTGAATCTGAAAAGAGCTTCACTGAGTGAGCAGTAGTGTTAAGAGCAGCAGACAGTTTTTCACTTTGCCCTGTTACTGCCAAGAGCCTGCAGGAGTCATGGGCGAGGTGTGTGGGGTGGGGGTGGGGAGATGTGCTCCGTGATGAGGAAGTTCGGCTTAAAGACACGTCCCAGGGGCGTTTCTGGTCCCAAAAGGTGTTTCTGGTCCCCACCTGTCGTTTTGCTCCTCAGCATGGTTGTCTAAAAATGCTGCAGAATTTCTCAAACATGCATGAATGAGTCAGAGCAAGGCTTTGGGCATGTTTTTTTATGAGAGTATAACATTATAACATGATATAAAACAAAAAAAAAGTTGATTTTTACATGATATTGCCCCTTTTAAACAAGTCAGTTTCAGCTAATTTTAGTAAAGACTGTCAGTGCCCATGCTGCATTTGAGCAGAAAATATATTTCTAGTTTGCGTTTGCAAGTATTAGATGGATTATAAGCTGAATGTCCACCCTAATCTCCTCAGGTTTTTACTGAACTGCAGAACTTGTTGTGTTGCTGAAAGCACAGAACGCAGCAGAGCAAGCTGAGAGCTAATATTAGCTCGAGCCCCTACCAGCTCAACATCATATGAAGGGAGCTAATATTAGAGCTGCATGGGGTTTAATTACCTGTGATGTGGCTCATAAAAGCAAAGACCAAGGACCCAAAGGAGTAAATCTGTATCCTTTGTGAGCGTTTCTAACTCAGAGGGACAACAGAGGATGAGTCATCAGAGCCGAGCAGCTGTGGCTTTTTGTTTATCAAGGTTAGACAAAGGACTGTTTCTTTCTCTTCGGGTGCTTCTCCCACCTGGTCTGTCTGTCAGTTTTGGAAAAATGCAAGAACACAAAAAAATTTACCCAAATGTCAGAGGATTAGTGTGAAATAGAGTCAAGATCAGTAAAGGACACTGCAGCTCCTCCAGAAGGCCACAGACCTTTATTAATATCCTCGCACATTCATCATTAATCATTATCAGCAGATTCTCCGCAGGATGGCTGTTTCTTAAAGGGAACCCAGAGTAGGTTTAACATGATTTGAGAAACATTTACTTTGACTGTAAAAATACAGTAGGCCGTTTAGTTTTTGTAAATTAAAAAATATAAATATTGTCACACAGACAACGCTATGTCATTTACAGTATGTCACAAAGCATGCTGGGTAAATGATGACACTTGCTCAGGTGTCAGGCTGAGAACTGTATCCAGCTTGAAGGTTAATCTTGGACAATGTCTGACGATCAGGCCCTAAATTAAACCCGAGTGTGTTGACAGAGAGAAGAATGTAGCAATTAATCTGCCTGAAACTGATAATGATGGAGGACAACACAGCTGCTCACTTCAGCTTTAGCTTCTTAGGTTTCTTGTTAGCTTTCAAGCTAATATTATGGCAATATAAAGTAATGCCTGAGCTAAAACTGTACTTATAACAATATAGCATTAGCTCTCAAGCTAATACATATGGCGATGTAATGTTAGCTCTTGAGCTACTTTATATATACAGTATTTTGTGATATTGCATTGGTTACCAAGCTAATACATAGTATACATATGACAAAATAGCATTAGCTCTCGAGCTAATACATTGATATATGGTGATATCGCGTTGGCTACCAAGCTAATATGTACATATACATGTGACAAAATAGCATTAGCTCTCGAGCTAATACATATGAAGGTGGGTGCGATCATTTATGGCAAATCGTCCATTCCAAACCAGAGTTGTAGCTCTGTCTRACTTGTGATACTTCCAGTTTAACCCTTTCAGAATAATARCACTTCTAGATCCAGATTGTGTTTTTATAAATACAGCATGAAGTTAGTCAAACAACACATAGCAGATACTTTCTCTACTATACTTTGTACATAGTCGATTTTTGTATTTATTATTTAAATATTGTTAAATGTTATTTTATTTCTTTTTGACACTCTTATACATGCTGAGCACTAGCTAAAAGAAGCTAAACAACAGTGCCTGACACGTTAGGCACTGCTTGTAAGAGGGGATAATTTTGATTCTATTTTGAATAAACGTCATTAAAAATAGAYGTTTTACACTTGTGAATATTTTAGTGGAATTAAAATTATTCAAACCTAATTTATTTATTTATTTTATTTACTTTTATTTAACCAGGCAAAAGCTCCATCACAGATCTCTTTTGCAAGGGAGGGGAGGCATGTCTTTTAGCTTAGCAGAAGCTAATCAGTCTGCTAAAGTTTTTCAAAGTTAGCCAAAGAGCTAATGCACTAAAYGAGAAGCTAGTTCCTCTATTAGCGGATTAGCAGAACTGTGCCCACCACTGTTTATCTGTCGAACTGACAGACCTGTTGAATGTTTAAATCAGGTCATCAGAGCTTTAATGTAAGCAGCTCTATAAACAGCATCTTTTAAGACAAACTCCTTCTGTCTTTCATTCACAGGTATGAGGACTCTGGTGCTAACGAAGGCGTCCCGCGGGCCGGTTTGTGCTCCAGCGTCTGAACCCGAATGTCTCTGCTCTTCGAGGGAGAAGATAGACCAGCTAAAAATAAACTGACAACAGCCAGCAGCATAAAAAAAACTAAAAACCAGAAAGAGACAGTCTCTCTGCTCCATTTCTGCTCCTGTGTCCTCATTACGAGCTGAGACGAGGTCATGTCCCAGTCTGGAAAAGTCCTTCATCTTTTTGTGGAACTGAGGACCACCCCGGATCAGAATGGAGAGTATGAGGAAGCTCAGGGGCTTTCAGTTCAGGACAGCCCCGCGGAGCTCCTCTCTCAGCTAACGAGCCAAACAACCGTCGGAAAGACGACCTCCGCTTCCCGTCTGCTCCAGGACGTGGCRTGTAGTCCACAAACCAAAACCTCACCTAAAGCCTCCAGGTGTTGGGGTCCGCCCGTCGGCGTCCCTCACGCCCCTTCTGATGAGACGCGATCTGTGGTCAGCTTCAGCTACGTAGAGAAGTCCAAYGTGAAGACCGTGGAGAGTCCACGTAACTCGGCCCGGTCCCGCTTCCAGAAACGCCTCAGTGACCCCGTGTGGTTCGGTAGTCCTGACTCATCGTGCAGCTCCAGCCCCAAACTGACCTTCGGGTCTCCGGGGACTCACCAGCAGACATTGTTCTCCCCCAGACTCCGACAGCCGCACCTGGACCTAATCGGCAGGGCAGCGACACAGAGGGCCGTGGAGGAGTTCGGCTCCCCCTTACTGAGGATCAAACTGGCCCACGCTCTGGAGAACGCCTCTTCTTCACGGTTTACCCAACAGCCGCGCTGCCAGTCCTGGGCCGGGTCTCCGGTTCAGCATCAGAACGTCAGGAGGAATCCTGAATACAGTCAGGATACCTACTGGTCCCCTCTGAAACAATTTCCTGCTGAGCCTCAAAGTCCTCTCCACGTTGCAGGAGAGGATAGAGGAGTGGCAGGAAGTCCGGCCTCCCATAAAAATATCGACCAATCCTCTTCATCGCAGGGAACGTTCCTGGGAAATAACAGTATCGAAGGCCTGAACCAGTTGAGTTACAGCAAATCCTGTTTTCCGGCTCGCAGCCCTGAGGAGGCGTCAAAAGTGACTCCGGTTTTCACCGAGCCCAGAGGTTCCTCACCGCACAACACTTCAGAGGAGCATCAGTGCAGCTTCGAGTCCGGAGAACCAAAAGCACAAAACTTTAATCAAACGCTGAAGATGAACATCCCGTTCAACAACCAAACCATGCCAGCACCCGAGAACCCTCACCAGCCCCAGAACCCCCGTATGGACCACCACGCACATCAGGAGACCGGACACCAGAGACACCAGGGCTCGGTTTTATCTGCGGTTCAGACTTCTCCTGCCGTCCCTTCACGAGTACTCCGGCCCTCCCACCCTCCCACCGAGATCAGCTCCCCCCTCAGAGACCCGAGGCTCTTCCAGGCCGAGATCCGAGTGCCAGACTCCCCGACCCCGCACCGCCACCAGCCTCCGCAGTACACCGGAGACTCCTGGTCTCCCGGCCTGGACAGGACGGGAGACCTGAACGGTTTTGAGAGGGAGGACTGTACGGAGCTGGCTCGCAGGCTCTTCATCCATCAGAGCGTTGAGGAGGCGCCGGTCAGCTGGACCTCCRGGCAGCAGTGGAGGAACCAAACAGAACCCGGGCTGGAATTCAGCAACCAGCAGTCCGGTAAAAGGCACCGGTCACTCAGCCCCACGGCCCGGCAGAAACGAGCCGAGCAGAGGAGGAGAGAACTTCTTCTGCTTGGGCCTGTGGTGCTGGACTCTGACGAGGAAGAGGAGGAGGACGAGGAAGGGCGAGGTGATTCAGGACAGCAGAGGGTGGGAGAAGCTCCAGAACCGGAGCGGAACGAAGCAATGGCCGGGTCATCCTCGCGGAGCTCCAGCGGGGTGACGGGGAGTCTGGGGGACAGAGACTGCTTGTCCCCAGAGTCCAGCCAGTCCAGCCACCAGAGCAACGAGACCGGAGCCGCAACCTCAGGAATACAGGTGGGAACCGGGCCGAGGCCAGCCGAACAGGTAACAGGTGAACAGGAAACTAGAACAACGGCTATTTTTATTAAAATCTGAAAAGATTTACTGTTAAAGCTAAAACTAAACTGTTAAAGCTAAAGGAATCAGAAAGCTAGCTAAAGGCTAAAGTAGTAAAAGGCTAGCTAAAATTAGCAAAAGGCTGGCTAAAAGCAGAGTAGCATAAATATTGAATAAAGGCAGATAAAAATTTAAGTAAAAGTAGCAAAAATCTAGTTAAAAGCTAAAGTAGCAAAAGGCTGGCTAAATTAGCAAAAAGACCAGCCATTAGTATCAAAAGCTGTTTCTGCCGGGCCGTGGGGCTGAGCGACCGCTGCCTTTTACCGGACTGCTGTTTGCTAAATACTAGAAGTAGCAAAAAGCTAACCATAAGCCAAAAGTATGAAAATGCCACCCATAAATATCAACAGGCTAAATAAATACTAAAAGTAGCAAAAAGCTATTTACAAGCTAAATGTTTCAAAAGACTACATAGAAAAGTTAAAAGTGTTAAAAAATACAAGCTAAAAATTAATGTAGCAAAGGGCTGGCTAAATACATATAGTGGCAGAATGGTACTTAAAAGTAGCTAAATGATAGCTAAATGTTATAGTAGCAAAAAGCTGTCTAAAAGCTAATGTAGCAAAATGTTATGCAAAAGTTAAGGTAGCAAAAGGCCAGCCATACAAAACAGAAGGCTAACTAAAATCTAAAAGTAGATAAAAGTTAGCTAATGTAGCAAAAGGCTAGCTAAAAGCTTTTGTAGTAAAAGGGTTTAAATGTCTGAAGGTAAGAGAACGTTAGCTAGAAGTAGCATAAAAAGACAAAAAATAAATACAGAAAAATTAAAACAATGGGTTTGAATTCTTGAATCAGCATCAAAACAATTAACAGCTAAAAGTGTTGTTGAACTTTAGCTGCTGTGTTCTGAACTGAGCTCGTTGTTTTTTAACCAACAGAGCATAAAAAACATTTTGTTATTTTAAGTTTCTTATTTCCCTTCATTAAAGCACAGATTGTCTGCAGCTCTGCAGATTAACCTTCAGCTGTTTTTTTTACAGACGGACAGCCGAACAGCAGCTCCTGTTCCCTCCCTTCACTGTCAGAAAATAGCTCGAGCCAAGTGGGAGTTTTTGTTCGGGACCCCTGTAGAGGAGGCAGCTGGCAGCGGAGGGAAAAGTACAAATCACACTTTTATTTCGAAGACGGAGTGTTTGAAGCAGAAATAATGTCTTTATTTCTTTATTTCTGTAGATTCTTCCTCCACGGCGCCCCCCAGTGGTAACTCCAGTGAGTCTCCCACTCCAACTCCCCCGTCCTCCCTGCCTCTGCTGTCGGCCAATCACGAGGTGCAGCACGTGGAGGTTGAGCTTGTGACTCCGCCCCCGGCTATCGTTGGGACGTCACCTAAAACCGGCATCATTCGCTGGACGCTAAAGTACTCGGAGACCGATCTGGACGCCGTCCCGCTCCGCTGCTACCGCGAGACGGACATCGACGAGGTTCTGCTGGCCGAGCAGCATGACGACGCCGACTCTGCGTTCGGCAGCAACCGCAGCGTTCAGGGCACCTCCGGGACAGGAAGTAGTCCTATGAGGGTGAGGACAGATGGGGAGGAGGAGGAGGAGGAGAAAGGAGTGGAGAGTGAGGAGGAAGAAGAGGAAGAAATGGTCAGCTGGGCGAGTGTGAGGATGCAAGGCGACAGCAGGAAGCAGCTGTACGTCGCCGAGGAGGAGCCAGAGGTGTTCAGGCACCTGAAGAGGTGAACACCTGAAATGCAGCTGAACAGTAGCTAAAACAAGCTAAACAGTAACTTAAACTAGCCGTACTATAGCTAAAACAAGCTGAGCACTAGCTAAAAGAAGATGAACAGTAGCTTAAACTAGCCATACTATAGCTAAAACAAGCTGAGTGCTGGCTAAAACAAGCTAAACAGTAGCTTAAACTAGCTGAAAAGTAAATAAAACCAGTTGTACCATAGCTGAAATAAGCTGAAAAATAGCAAAAACAAGCTGAAAAGAACCTAAAATAACAGTAGCTAAAATAAGCTGAACAATGGCTAAAACAAGCTGAACAGTAACTTAAACAAGCCGTACTATAGCTAAAACAAGCTGAGCACTAGTTAAAAGAAGCTGAACAGTAGCTAAGACTAGCTGAAAGTAACTAAAACCAGTCGTTCCATAGCTAAAATAAGCTGAAAAGTAGCAAAAACAAGTTGAAAAGTACGTAAAATAACAGTAGCTAAAATAAGCTGAACAGTAACTAAAACCAGCTGTTCAATGGCTAAAACAATTTGAGCATTAGCTAAAAGAAGTTGAACAGTAGCTTAAACAACCTGAACAGTAGCTAAAATTAGTACCTAAAATAACAGCAGCTAGAACAAGATGAGCAATAGCTAAAAAAAAGCTAAACAGTGGCTCATACATGCTGAACAATAGCAAAAACAAACTGAAAAATAGCTAAAACAAGCTGAACAAGAGCTAAAATCAATAGAACAGTAGCTCAATCAAGCTTAACACTAGCTAAACAGTACAAAACTAAAATTAGCTGAAACGGTAACTAAACAAATACATTTAACAGAATAGTAGCTAAAATTTCATTGTGCTTTCTATAATGACAATAAAGGTTTATCTTATCTAAACAAAAATCTAAAACCAGCAAAACATTAGCTAAAAGCTAATACTAGCAAAATTATAGCTATGTCCGAAAACCTGCAAAAGAGTAGCTACAAGCTGGAACTATCTAAAGAATGGCTAAAAGCTAAGCTAGAATGCATAAAACTGTAAAAATCTCAAATTAGCCAAATAATCAAATATTACAAAATTGTAGCTAAATGAAATAACCAGCCAAACAATAACTAAAACTAACAAATAATAACTAAAGCTCAAATTTGCTCATTAATATATAAAAGCTAAAACAAGTATAACAGTAGTTAAAGCTAAAATGAAAAAAAAAAACTGTAGTTATTAACTAAAATCGGCAAAACTGTAGCAAAAAGCTATAACAAGGAAACACCAATCTAAAACAAAAAGTAGTAAAATATCTGAGTCAAAAAATAAATGAGCAAATATCAAGCTAAAAGCTAAATTGCCTCAATGGCATAAACATTGAGCTAACAGCTGAAGCAGATTATAAGAACACCATCAGTTAACATCTCAAACATTAACAAATATGACACAAAACGCACACCATGATCCTACACTCACTGCCCTTTAGTAAAACCTGGTTTTCATCAGCAGGACTTTCCTCTGACCTGGCTCTTGATCAGAATCTGCAGCTCGTGGCCTCATTTTCCATCTGCTCACAAACAGAAACATCAATAATTCATTCAGTTTTTCTAACTTCTAAACACATCTGTGGTAAAAAATAAAACTGTCCTCTTCACCCAGACCCACGGAGACATTTTTTGACAACCACAACCCAGCTCTGAAGTCCCCCATCCTGGTCTCTGGTCCTCGCTCCGGCACCGAGGACACCTTCAGCCGCCACTTTGAGAGCATCATGGAGTCCCACCGAGCCAAGGGGACGTCGTACAACAGCTTGGACAGCGAGGAGCTGCTGACCTCCAGCACCCAAACCGTGCTGACCTTTGACCTGCCGACCCTGACCCCCGCCATCCACGGCCCGGTGTGCCAGAGCGCCCGGCAGATCGTCCAGCTCAGCTTCGCCCCGCTGGCCCACGACGAGAGGCACAGTTTCTCAGATTCCATCTTTACGGTGACGGGGGACTCGGACGCCACGCGGGCCCCGTCCAGCGAGAGGCTGAGCAGCGGTTCTGATGATCCGATACCGAGAGGACACGAGTGCTCACAGCTGGGCAGCAGCTGGTACATCAACCCGTCCTTCTCTTTGTCCAGGTGAGCTCTAACAGGAGGCAGGTAGGACAGACTTTAATTAATCCTTTTCAGCTCAGATTCTATGTTGAGAATGACTCTCAGCTACAACCACAACAAATTTTAGCTTCATATCTGTTAAACAGACTGAGTTTGAGACATTTAAGTGTTTGATGATGTTGATCAGCTGTGGTGGCCATCTTGAAAGGGGCTGACAGAAAAYTGGATGTACATAACAGTAATTATGTTTCAAAATATACCAGGTTAATAAATATTAAGTTTTGTTGTCAGGAATCATCTCTATAATTGAGTCTAGGAACAGTTTATGTGGTKCCAAGTGTAAMATAAAATGTTGAATAACACTGCTAACRTTGCTAATGCCGCTAACACTTCCATACAAGACATCAAACTTGCTGTTACAGCCGGTGTCAGAGCTGCACTCACTACAGGTACCATTCATGTTGTTTTCATTGAACACATTTTGTATTCAAATTTAAAATACAATCTTTAGCAACGTTAGCAGCAACAGGTGTTGCTTTTGTTGTAGGATGATGATGTCATAACGATCCGAGCACCAACAGCAAACAGTAAAACTTAAATGTAAACTTCAACATTTAAGATTTAACATTTACATTTAGATTTACATATTTAGATCAAGGATTATTCACACACACACACACACACACACACACACACACACACACACACACAC
>NW_013952521.1:821919-823886 GCF_001266775.1 Austrofundulus limnaeus | reverse complement strand
ACACACACACACACACACACACACACACACACACACACACACACACACACACACACACACACACATATAATTTAACATTCAAAATTAGTAAAAATTAGCAATATGTAAGAACAGTGACCTAAATAATAAAAGATTAGTGGAAACTTATAGCTGGGATTTTACACTCAGAAAGTGAACTAAATAATGAAAATGGTGAAATGTTTAGCACTTTATTTTACACCTGGCAGGTCATAGCAGTTTGGATGACTTGTCGCCATCTGGTGGTAAAATTTCATATTTCAGCTTCCTGTTTCACTTTTTACCAGAGAAACTAATGAGTTGGTAAAAAAAAAAAAAAAGGTACCGTAGTCATTTTCTGATTCAGCAGCATCATTTACTCTCATCWTCTCAGTTTGAATCAAGTATCTAACTTCAAAACCAACTTTATGCATCATATTTGATTTATTATCTAAAACATCAGATATTAAAACGGTTCTTTCTGAGTGATCTGTTGAAGGTTTCTAATTATAGTTTTTTAGTGTTCTGTTCTGATGTATGCCTGTCCGACCCTGTGGGTCCTTCTTGTTCAGAGTCAGACATTTTGGAGTGAAGGTGGTTAGAAGGCCGTCTGTCTCTGCAGAAGGTGTTTTTCACGCACCTGCACCTTCAGGTGTTTCTGAGAGGAAGTGTGTTTTTAACACGATGATTGACGCTGCAGCAGTGTAGGGATCACCTTGACGCTTCTGTCTCWTCCACCTGAGATCTTTATGCAACACGTCTTTTTAAAAACATCACATCGGGAAGGGGTCTGTCTCTGTAGGGATGGTTTTCTCAGGTGGTGACTTTGTCAGTGTGACCCTAACTTCATGTGACGACACTGCAGAGGCAGGAAACACAACCAGCTGCTGCTATGACCACCAGGTGGCGCTCAGAGACAGGACTGTTTATATGCAAAGAATCTGGTCTCTGCAGAAAACTAAAAATGAGTTTTAAAACCTTTACTGACAGTTTTAGTCATGATAATGAATTTTAAAATCTTAATTATGTAAAGATTTAAAGTTACAATTCTAAAATTTAAGACGCTTAAAGGACAAAGATTCCCTGAAGATGATTAAAAATAAGTTCCAGATCCATTAGAAGATATAAATTATAATAATTATGACTTTAAAGTTCTTTTATACTTAGAATAATGAATCATAAATGTCTTAAAATCATAAACATGAGATACAAAGTGATAATATTTAGTTTTAATGGATGGATGTGTGTTCTTAACTGTAATTTCATTGTGCTTTGTACAATGACAATAAAGGTTATTCTATTCTATTCTGTTCTATTCTGTTCAAATCCATTAGGAAATACCATGTTATAACTAGAGAATTTGCATTTCCTGTAAAAATAATAAAAAAAAGCAGTGTGAATGTTTATTTCTGAAGGGTTTTTCCTGAAAGCTGTTGAAGCTGAAAATGTTTGAAAGCAAAACTGTTAATGTGAGTTAAATTTAAACAGCTGACTTTTGGTGAAACTAGGAAAACAAAAGCAGACAGTAGCCGAAACAGGTCAAAATTAGCAGACAGGTGGTGAATGGAGAGCRGAAAACTCACATTGGCAGAAAAACAAGAAAAAAGTTTTAAAAAGTTACAGTTTTATGTAAAACAAAAGCAGCCAAAATTATCAGAAAAATATATAAAAAGCAGTTGAAAAGGCTAAAATTATCTCAAAGACATGGAAAGAGCACGTTTACTAAATTGAGCTGAAATTATCTAAAAAAATAAAGTGAATTTAAAAACGCTAAAATTAGCTGAAAATAGCAAAAATGTAGCTAAAAAGGGGAAAAAACAGTGAAAATGAGCAGAAATCTGTAATAAAAGAAGCGTAAAATACTGAAATTAGAAGCTGATAGAAGCCGAATATGTTTGCATTTACAGAATAACAGCTGAAGAAGCAGAAAAAAAGCTAAAATTTGCACAAAGAAGTTAAAGTTGTAAAGA
>NW_013952521.1:819262-820831 GCF_001266775.1 Austrofundulus limnaeus | reverse complement strand
CTTATTTCTAACCATAAATCATGGTATTATGGCTCGTTATCATAGTTATAACTAAAGTTTAAAGAAAACATTTTAATTCCTGCTTTGATCAGAGTTTGGTCTCAGATTTCTCTCCCTCATTAGAACCCTCTGGAATCTGGGCGACGGGACAAAAACCTCTGGAAGTTTGAACMAAYTTTGATAAAAGCTGGAATTCCTCCACTCCCCTCCACACCCCTCCTTCCTCTCATCAAATCTCTCTTTCAGACGGTCCGGAGCTCCAGACAGAGGCTCATTGTTCCGAGCCGCCGAGTGGACGGAGTGGGGCCGACACCGGGGACTCTCTCAGGACCCGTCCACATTGTCCCGGCTGCTAACAGGTGGCGAGGCCACGGCGCTGCTGCAGCTCGGCCGGTGACAAAGGGCCAACAACTCTCTGCCTCAGGCGGTTTGGAGGTGCCTCCACCCCTGTAGATATCGAGTTTTAGACACGAAACCCTCATKTTTTTGTTGGTTCTGTAGGCTCAGATGAGAAACCTCAGACTGGAGGGCCGGGCGGACCGTGTGAAACTGAAGAGGGACGCGGTGAAAGGAATGAACGGGGCGTGAGGTTTAGGCTTCCAAAGCAAGGTCAGCAGCAGGAGGAACAGAGGGAGGGAGGAGGAGAGCTACAGCAAAGTGACTGGGGGAGAGATAGAGATAAAACCAGGAGGAGGAGGAGGCTCCTCGCTGGGAAGCTCGAATGACAGCAAACAGACCGAGAGCGAGAAAAAAAGAAAGTTTCAGTCAGACTCGAGTGTGAGGAAAGAAGAARCAACGCGTTCCTCAACCTTCAGCCTGAAGTAGACGCGATGCGTTCAGGGTCCGAGTCCAGTGGGAGCAGAGGGGTCAGGGGTCTGAGGCCAGGCGGGGGTCAGTCCTGCCGTTCGTCTGCAGGCGAGGAGGAGAAACGTTCGAGCGGCAGGAGGTCTCGCTACAGGTGGGTCCGCTCGCAGAGAAACGTGTTTGATCTGTTAAAAAAACTATTTAAAGACGGCGTTTGTCCGGTCCAGGTCCGTTTGGATGCCGGTCCAGTTCTGATGCAGGTCCACCAGAGTCTGGGTGCTGGAGGGTTCACAGCGTGTGCTGACATCCGAAACTTAACCAGAGAAAACTGAGAAAACACAAATATCACTGCATAGAAGCTAAAAGGAGCTAAAGTTTATCTCTTTCTCCTCCTCAGAGACCCTCTCCGGCTCACTTTCAGAGAGGATCTGTAATCTCTACAGAGACTCCTGGGCCGGCACCAAAACCTCCCAGTCAGATGAGTCACCTGACCCATGTTTGGGTTCTGTGGTCTTCTTGTCCCTTTGCTGCAGGTGCTGATTAGTGGGCGGGGCCAGATGTTCTCAGCTGATTACATCACCACTTAAAACTGAGTGAATCTACAGCTGTGTCCAAATTCAGGTGCTGAATCCTTCGAAGGATTCGGCCTACCCGGTCAACGTGGACCGGGTCCTTTGTGGACTGTGAAGACCCTGAAGAGAGTGGCTGACATATACATACAGGCAGTGAGATGTAAATGAGAGGATAGAGGACAGCAGGCGGGGG
>NW_013952521.1:816900-819127 GCF_001266775.1 Austrofundulus limnaeus | reverse complement strand
GTTCTTGGCTTTTGCCTCATGATGAAAAGCTTGTTTTTATTTAGGAAAATGTTTGAGTTTTGGATCCCAGCAGCTGCTCCGTCACGTTTCCTGCAGCCAGCTGGAGAGGCCGGGGAAGTCAGCCGGCTCTGCGTGGCAGCGGGGAAAAGTCCCCGTCGTTTGGCCAAACAAACCCGACGACCTCGTTTCCGTCGTTAAAACCCGTTAACTCTGAGTCTTTTCCTCATTCTGACCTCGTTTAACCTTTTCCGGCTCCTCCCTCTGTCAGCAGGGAGAAGGCCCGCTTGGCGACGKACTCCGAGCTGGACCAGGACCTGAGCGACCGGCTGGGTCTGGGCAGCAGCGACACCCTGACCAACGGAAGCCACCGCGGGGACGTGGCGGCCGCCAAACGTTTGGCCAAGCGCCTCTTCAACCTGGACGGCTTCAGGAAGTCTGACGTGTCGCGCCACCTCAGCAAAAAGTGAGTTTTAGACGTTTAAAAATGTTTTTTTCTGGAGTCGTTTACTTTGAATCATTCCTCAGAATCATCCTATTTTTTTTCTTTTGCACGTTTCAAATAGAGGTCATTGAATGAGCTGAGGGCAGTTTATTTTCTTTAGTTCTTATTTGTTGTTTTGTTATTTATTTGTCTACAGCAATGATTTTAGTCGCGTTGTTGCAGAGGAGTACCTGAGTTTCTTCAGTTTTACCGGCCTCACACTCGACCAAGCTCTGCGGTAAGGAAAGACACAGAAAAGTACAGTTCTTTTAGCAAAAATAAATAAATTTTTGATAAAATATGAAGAATGAACTTCTAAAGTCTCATAAAGTTCTTGTTTCTGGATCATAGCAGCTTTGATTTGATTGGAAAACAGGAATTTATCCTCAGGTGAACACTGCCCTCTAGAGAACTGCTTTGGAATTGCAGCTGATTATTATTATTTTTTATTTCATTCACATTAATTAACATTTCTTGCACAATTTTTTTTGATCAAGGTCTTTTTATTAAATTTTTTTAACAAACCACAAAAAAGAACAGACTTACAAAAACACAAAACAAAACACACACCCCCAAAATCCCTCCCATCCCTCCCCTCCTGTACCGGATCCACTGAACATTTATTGCACAATTTGACCGTTTTTTGATACATTTACTATTATATAAAATATATTTTTTGTAATGCTTCAAATTAGGCCACATTTTAATTTACATCCAGTTTTTTTATGTTTGTGCTGCAGGACTTTCCTCAGGCAGTTTGCACTGATGGGGGAGACTCAGGAGAGGGAGAGGGTCCTGTCTCACTTCTCCAGGCGCTACGTGGAGTCCAACCCCACAGTCCTACCATCACATGGTAAGAGCTGAGGAGGGTGTTTCACTGCAAACACAAATAATGCAAAATAAAATTATAATCCATTTAATATTTTATACACCCAACCCATACACCATGATCAGCAAGACAAAATGATGGATGATTGTATTTGTTGTTTTAGTCAAATAAAATGTTATTTATGTAACAAAAAGTAAAGTAAATTAATAAATAAATATGCTTTCAAAGAAGAAAAAACATACAGCTGCAAAACACATGAAACAAGTGCACACACACAAGATTCTATAAATTTTAAATGTTTTTGAACAAAGAAAATATTAAAGTAATACGTCCTGATGCATCTCAGTAATCCAGGTAAAAAATCAAAAGGAAAAAAAATTGTATAGG
This sequence comes from Austrofundulus limnaeus, assembly GCF_001266775.1. Taxonomy (NCBI): domain Eukaryota; kingdom Metazoa; phylum Chordata; class Actinopteri; order Cyprinodontiformes; family Rivulidae; genus Austrofundulus; species Austrofundulus limnaeus. The sequence continues at coordinate 817,430 of NW_013952521.1, read as the reverse complement.
TCTTCTGGACGGGTTCTTCTCTAATGAAATGTTTTGTCTCTCTTCCAAGAGACTTCTTCAGTCTGAGAGTTTCAGGCAAAATTCAGGCTTTTGAGTCCTGCCTCCAGGTGACTGATACTCACATCACATGGCTATCGTTGACACCTAATTAATACCTATTGTTAACAGGGGGTGGAGCGTTTCTCCTATTGTTGCAAACCTGTACATGGAGGAAGTGGAAAAGAGAGCCTTGATGTCCTTTTCAGGGGTGCCACCGAGCCATTGGTTCAGATATGTTGACGACACCTGGGTTAAAATTAAAGCCCAGGAGGTCCAACATTTCACTGATCACATCAACTCTGTGGATGAATATATTAAGTTCACACGAGAGGATGTAAAAAAATGGCAGGTTGGCGTTCCTGGATTGCGATGTCTCGGTTTCGGATGGAGGACGGTTGGAAACTGGCGTATATCGTAAGCCCACCCACACAGACCAATATTTGCGTTTTGACTCCCACCACCCACTGGAACATCAGGACTCTGTACCACAG
>NW_013952521.1:810748-816351 GCF_001266775.1 Austrofundulus limnaeus | reverse complement strand
ATTCTATATATTCTAACTTATTTATGTGAATCTACAATCATTGTTGCACAAGTTTATACAGTTTATATAAGTAATACACGGCACAGAAATCTACACAACCTATTTTCAGTCATTCAGTTCAAACATCGGCACCAAACTGGACCATGACATGGCTATGGTTCACAGGTGACTGATACTCACATCACATGGCTATCGTTGACACCTTGTGAACGATGGCCATGTGATGTGAGTGTCACCTGTGAACGATGGCCATGTGATGTGAGTATCAGTCACCTGTGAACCATAGCCATGTCATGGTCCAGTTTGGTGCCGATGTTTGAACTGAATGACTGAAAATAGGTTGTGTAGATTTCTGTGCCGTGTATTACTTATATAAACTGTATAAACTTGTGCAACAATGATTGTAGATTCACATAAATAAGTTAGAATATATAGAATAATGAAATCATAAGGTTGTTGAAGCTAGATCTAGCAATATAATATAGATCTAGTGCTAAATATGGTTTATAGCAATCTAGTCTGCATATCACATTTGCCACAGACAGGTTTTGACCACTTAATATAAGTAATATAAATGTATAAAACTTGAAGACATCTATATAAATGTCTACTGTTTATTTATTAACAACATTAACAACATACAGCATGCATAAGACTACAGACCATAATAATAAATGCATTTACCACCATTAAAACAATAAAACATACATCAAATTAATATAAAGTCAAATTTAATGAGTGGCCATGAAGGTTGTTTTATTTTCAGAAGTGAATCATAGGTCAGCCTGACTGAAGTTTATATTTGTCAGCCCCACTGGTCATAATGCTGTTAATATGATCACAGGTATTTTCTTTGGCTATATATTTGATATTGTGAGCTAATGTAGAATGAAATTATTGAACAACAGTACAATCTTACCTCTATTTTGCAGGTCCAGATTGTTGTTTTAGGCATTAATACCAACATTTTAGCAGTATAACAGTTCAGGACATGTTAGTGCTTTTTCTGATGAAAAGTTGAAACATCACAAGCTAAAATAAATGTTTTAAGCTGCGCAACGAGTCTTAAAATTTGAGAACCTTCTATGTTGGTTGCCGAAAAAACATTGCAAGCCATTTCCTGTAGGTGGCGCTAAACATCCGCAAAAAGATTCATTAGTAATTAGCTCTTTAWTATTAATTATTTAATTGTTATTAATAATACTTGAAAAAAATTATTTAGTTCTCACCGTAGATACTGCACAATTTTTTGCTTTTTGTAAAGCGTTAGCATTACCGATTAGCCGCTAGCATTAGCGATTAGCCATGTCGAGTAAAAACACTTTTTGCTAACTTGATAAAACTTGTAGAGCTGCAATATAAAGTTGACCCTTGATAAAAAGGTAAAACGGTTTAATCAGATTTACATTAAACACTTTTTTGGGAAAATGTAGCTTTTGTGATATAAAACTCTGACATTACTGTTGTAAGATCAGATGCATTYTGTTGAAAGTAAACGTACACAAAATATTCAAGAAGGCCTGTGTTTGAGTGTTTAATACTTGTATAAATCATATTTTATACATATTTTCGATTGTAAATAATAGCATAACTTGTTAAAATGAACAATAATAAGACCAGTTTGTTGTTCATACATTCTTTTATAAATGCTTCAGTCTTTATTTACTTTAAACTTTTGTTGAGACAAGGTTGATTTTACTTTCAATGTTATAAGAACAATTAGTAATATGCATTTTTTCTTATGCTTTCTTATAACAGTAGTGTAGCTGTAAATTATATTTTAAGCAGAATTTTCAGTTTGTTAACTCATTAAACAGAGAACTAATAATTAGTTTTTATCCTGCAGATGCAGCTCACACGCTCACCTGTGCCCTGATGCTGCTGAACAGCGATCTGCACGGTCAGGTGAGGAAACTCTGAGTTGATCTCCTGTAAATGGGAGAAGTTTATAAAGCTGAGCTTTGTACAAGCCGTGGCTTCATTAACGGAGGAGTTTGGGGACTCGGGCTAATCACCATCCGATCTGCAGGTTTTCCTGCTGAGCCTCTTTCTCCATCATTAATCGTCTCGTTTTCCAGTCCCGGCCTTCTTTAGGAAAYCTGGGCCGTTGGCAGCTCTGCTCCGTGATAGTGCGGCTCTGTGGATGAATGATTAATTAAAGAGATGAAGAGGAGGATCAGCTCTTACAGAGAGGAGCACTTCAGGAACCTTTCAGCCCATCTGAACAGATTTAAATCTGACCTGTGCTGTCGTCAGTGACACACTGTGAATTTAGAAACAGGATTACGGGAAATTATTTTTAATATTCCACCATTGTTTCTGAAGAAACTGAAAACTTCTGTGTTTCCATCTTTATTTGATTAGGTTAGAATAGGACGTGTTTGAAGTAAAAATTACAGCTAAAATATGTTAAAACAAACAAAAAAGCTCATAAAATCTTACATGCAGTTGTTAACATGTTTAATAAAACAGCTGAATCTCTGGTTGAGAAAAAGAATCATTTTAATGAAGTTTAGGATGTATTAATTAGAGATATTAGAGACTGATTTGCCAAGTTTCAAAGTACAATTTTTTTTAATTTCTGTACATTTTTTCTGTCTTTAATCCTGCACACTTGGTGCTATTTTAGCTATTCAAAACATTCGTCTCTTTCAGGTGATGGATGCTGTGATTTTGTTTTTGTAATTATTGTATTTTTTAAGATATTTAACATTATTTACAAATATTTACCTCATTGAAACATATTAAGATCTGCTCCAACAGACTGGGTTCATTTCTGTCTTCTTATGTAACTGTTTTAGATAGTCTTTTGCCTTTTTTTAGCTTTTAATTAACCTTTCTGTACTTTTAGCTTCTAGATAGCATTTTGATCATTTTACCTTTTCACTAGCTTTTTAATCTACTAGACTTTAGCTTTTAACTAATATATTGCTGTTTTTAGCTATCATTTAGCTATTTTTAGCTTGCATATTGCTACTTGAACTTTTAGCTAACCTTTTTATACTTTTGATATTTAGCTTAGGTTACCTTTAGCATCTTTTAGCTAACATTTCGCTCTATTAGCTTGTATTTTTCTACATTTTACGTTTAGCTAATGTGTTGCTGCTTTTAACTTTGAAACATGTTAAGTGGATTTGGAGTTATAAATCCTTAAATTTGTGCTAAAAATTTGTAGTTTTACTTTTAGTAGCTGCAGTTTTTTGTTACTTACATCTGAAAAAATAATTTGCTTTATTTGTCTGAATCTTATTTATCTGCCAGTTTTACATAAATTTTGGAAAAATTGATATTTTTCATATTAAAGTTTAAACGTTTTAATTCTTTAATTTTACTCAAACATCTTCAACAAGTTCAGTTAAAATACATTATTTGTGTTAAATAAAGAAAACTCTTGTCTGTAAATCGAAAATGATATTAAAGCTGTTACTTTTTCCAGAATGTTGGCAAGAGGATGTCGTGCACTCAGTTCGTCGGCAACCTGGAGGGACTGAACGACGGCCAGGATTTTCCCAAAGATCTGCTCAAAGTAAGCAGTTTTCAGTCTAAAGTAACATCCTTCATCAGAGCCAGCAGGCTGAGCGCCASCCTCGTATTGTCCCTCAGATCTGAACCTGCTGCCAGCTGGTGTTTATTTTACCTCCAGAGGCCTCCAATCAGAGACCACTTCCTGTCTCAGCTACAGAACTGTTGTTAGATCCAGAGAGTAGGAGGAGGTTATTTACAGCCGGCCTTCAGCTGCATGATGTCAGTCCTTCAGCTTCTGTCTGCAGCAGCAGAGATTCAGTCAGAGGCCACGGCCACGGTGTGGTGAAATAATCCCATCAACTAGCGGCCTGTTGCTGCTCCTGATAATGATGCTGTAGATAAAGTCGGTCCATCAACAAGCCACTAGTCCCCCGAGTGTCGGCCAACAAGTAGTAATGGTATATTTATGATGCGCGGGGGGGGAGAACTGAGGCTGCGTCCTTCTGCTGCGGTGATGAGGCTAAAATGAAAAGCTGCTCCGGTTATTAAAGGCAGACAGCTGCTGCCCGGCGGCTGCGAGCTGATGGAGGCACAGACGAACCGGGTCGAGCGTTGGCTGTTTTATTAAAGCTTGTAGAAATCCAGAAACCGTCTTTGTGAATGCGCCTCCACAAGTTGTGTCGGTCCAATCAGACTGTAGTCGTTTCTCCCCTCAAGACAAACTCTGCTGTCCTCCTTTCCTCCTGCTTATTTCAGCTGTTTCAACTGCTGTAGAGTTTAAAGACGTGAATGATGAGTCATCACATACCTTATTAAACATTCAGATCTTTTCATTTCCTTCAAAACTTTGTTCTCTTTGAAATCTGCTTCAGCTAACTTGATGTATTTTTGACTCCTTATGCTACATTTGGCTTTTAGCTACTGTTCAGCTAGTTATAGCCAGATTAGCATTTGGCTAAGTATAGTTTCAAGCTAACCTTTAGTTAACTTTAACTTTTAGCTAGCCTTTTGATACTTCTACCTAGCTGTTTGGTTTTTATTGCTTTTATTTAGCTTTTAGCTACTTGTAACATTTAGCCACCCTTTTGCTGCTTTTAGTTCTGGGCTTTTGTTACTTATAACTAGTTGTTAGCTTTAAACTAGTTTTTTGCCACCTATAGCTTCTAGTTAGCCTTTTGCTACTTATTGATTCTATCTAGCCTTTAGCTACTTATAATATTTAGCCAGGCTTTTGCTCTTTTTGAGCAACTGGGCTTTTGTTATTCTTTGCTAGCCTTTAGCTTTTAACCAGCCTATTGTTAGATTTATATTCCAGCCTTTTTTCTGTGTTTCACTTCTATCTAGCTTTTAGCTACTTACAACCTTTAGCCAGGCTTTTGCTACTTTTAGTTTCTAGCTGGTCTTTTGATGCTAATAGCTTGCCTTTAGCTTTTAACCAGCCGTTTGCTGCCTTTAAGCTTGTTTTTTGATATCTCTGGTTTGCCTTTATATACTTCCAGCTAGCCTTTTGCTTCTCAAAACTTCTTTTTAGCTTTAAGCTAATTCTAACTTTTAGCCAGCCTTTTTGCTACTTTTAGCAGCTGGGCATTTGTTACAAATTACTAGTATTTTTAACCAGTCTTCTGTTACATTTAGTTTCTAGCTAGCCCTTTGCTGTTTATCACTTCTATCTAGCTTTTAGCTACTTATAACTTTTAGCCAGACTTTTGCTTGTTAAATTTTCTAGTTGGTAATACTAAGAACTCTCCTTTAGCTTTTAGACAGCTTTTTGCTACCTATAGCTTCTATCTAGCCTTTTAATACTTTCAACTTCTAACTAGCATTTAGCTACCTATARCCTTTAGTCAACCTATTGCAACTTTTAGCTAGATAATCTCTTGATAAGTTTAGCTATAACATTTAGCTCCTTTTGGCTTTTAGCTAGTGTCCTGCTTATTTAAGTTTTAACAACATTCAGATATAAACACTAAACATTTTCACAGATAAATGTTGTCATTATTCATCTCTTTTTCACCTCCTTATTTCTGTTTCTCCATCAAATCTCGCCTAAATATTTCTGCACCATCTGTCTCTGCAGGTTTCTTCTCTCTCTCTCTCTCTCTCTCTCTCTCTCTCTCTCTCTCTCTCTCTCTCTCTCT
>NW_013952521.1:792085-810738 GCF_001266775.1 Austrofundulus limnaeus | reverse complement strand
CTCTCTCTCTCTCTCTCTCTCTCTCTCTCTCTCTCTCTCGTTTTGCTCATGAGTTTTTGTTTTCTCTCTTGGAAACAGCTGTGAAGAAAGCTTGTTTTGATGTACGGATATAACTTTATTGATCCTTTGGGAAGAAAGTAAAGATAATGATTAATAGATTAACGACTATAAATATGATTAATAGCTTAACAACTATGCAGCTACTCAAAAATCCAGATCCTTCGGTTTCTTTATCGCTCCATAATTTCCTGCTACAAAATGACTTCCAGTCCTGTCATCACCGGTGATGTTTTCCTCATTTCCCCTGCTCGTTTTCCTGCTCTCAGGTCTGGTGCCGGTGCTTGTTTACTGTCAGAACAACAGGACCGAGGTGGATAAATCCCTCAGCCTCTCTGTCAACAAACACGTCTCTCATTTCTCTCAGAGAGTCAACAGAAATGTCCTTTCATTCATTTATTTAATTTWATTTTATTTTGCCTCTGTTTGTTGATGTTTTTATCTTCTGGGGTGTGGCTGCACAGATAAAATACGGTCGTCTGTCTTTGTGTGACATAATGTTCTGGTGCCAATGATGAATATTGAATTTTAACCCTGCGGGGCAGGAAACAGTGGAGCGGTGCTGAACTGCTGAGCCCTGCAGCTAAAACAGAACCTGCTGCCTGCTGGAGCAGAAAATAATGAGAGGGGCTTTTTATCCCCCTGACACCTACTTCTACCTTCCTCCTTCAGGTAGACGACATTCTTTTTGTCATCATCAATTAGCTTCTTCTTCGTCCTCTGCCTCATCTTCCTCACTTATTCTGTTTTTGCTGATTTTAATCTCTCGGCTCCCGTTTGTGTCATTGGTTCGACTGCTTCTGAATTAAACTTGTTAGAAAACAAACACAAGTTCAGTCCTGCAGCAGTTTGATTGTAGGTTTATCATTGTTGGAGCAGGATCCTTTAATTAGACCAGGAGCATCAAACCGAGGGCCACATGAGAGTTACAGGTATTAATTTCAACATTTTGTGTTTAACTTCGACTGAAACGTCACGCTCCTCATCTCATTGCTATGGCTGAGCACCGCTAACAAACAATAACGGAGCTCTACCTGGTATTTCCTGCATCGAAACAGAGTTTTAACACRTCCTCTTATAAACACTGAAAAATACTATGTGTACAACTGACTAAATGTGAAGTAAATAATACAGAAACACTATTAAAGTAAGAGAGTTTTACTCACTGAGTTGTGGTGAGCAGATGCTGTCTTGAGTTCTGAACTTTCACACTTTCTGACAGGAAATTCCCGCTGGAGGGGCATTCTAGTTTACGACTTGTAAATGGGGAATTCCCACTTCCCGGTACACTCATGCTGGCAAAAATGCTGCAAGATGGTTACTTTACACAGCAAATTTCAACGTCTTCTGACTACTTTTGAACCCTGTGCACCTCCACCAAGTGGTTGGCCATCGTTTCTTGGGTAAAATAATCAGTGTGCATTGTGGGAGATGTAGTTTCTGGCCAGTGCCGGCTTTAAAGCAGCTTATTTTAAGACATTAATACATCTTTGAAGCTATATAAAATACAGTGGAGGACCACATTTTGCCAGTGGGCCTTGAGTTTTACACATGCTTTAGATGTGTTTTATATTTACCTCTTCTGGTCTGTAGGATTAAAAGAAACCATAAGAATTGTTTTGTTGCTGTGAGGTTTTAAGCGACATTTATTTATTTATTTATTTATTTATGTTTTAATGAAGCGTTTCTCTACAGTGATGCAGCGTTTGCACTAAGATGAACTGTAATAACTGATGAGTTATCGCGCTGATTGCAACAAAACGATTAGGATCTAGGTTTCTGGAGCCGCAGTCGGCCGTTAAACCTTCATAACGGCTTGGTTGTTCCCTTTTCTCTCCTGATGAGTGGAGCTGCCGTTCGGCTCCTGTAGCGCCGCTCCCTGCAGGTTTCGCAGCTCTGGCTGTTTGCCCGAGCTTSTGCTTTAGTGAAAACTTTTATTATAGCGGCTCAGAGACGCACAGGATCCCTCCTCCCTCTCCCACGTTCTGCTCAGGGCTCAGAGCTTGAAGTGGGAGCTAATGATGCTCTGAAGTAGGTTAGCAGCCCGCAGTGGAGCAGGAGAACACATTCAGCTGAAATGAAAATGGTGAACAGCTCAATCAGTGGCTGAGCTGCACTCTTCACTCTGTAATTAGACGCACCGATGTTATCGACCGAGAAGCATTGATTATGAGAGAAAAGACTGATGGTTTTTATTAAAGGGAGGAGAAAAAGGTTTTTCTGTGTCAGTCTGACCGCAGGATGAACGTGTCGCAGCGCCGAAGCTCAACGGAGAAACGTAACAAAGGGAGGAAGCTCCTTGTTTATTTTTCTCTGTTTACTCAAACAAMAATGTCAGACTCTCGGCATGTTCAGAGGAATGTTTGAGTCATGAAAAGAGAGAACGTTCCTCCTGCAGGTCAGGCTGCCAGCAACACTCCATAAAAAAGTCATTCAGTGAGTCACTTAAAGCTGCGGGTCRTTCTGGACACTTCAGTTTCAGGTAAATCAGAAAAATCAGATGCAGGTTTCAGAACACTACAGGATGGCAGCAGTTTCTGTATGAATGAATTAACTGGAGTATTTCTACACTGAGTGTTTGTTGTGATTCAGTTCAGCTGCAGCTGAGATCTTTTTATCTAAATAGGAAATTTAAAAAAGGACATTTTGCTGCAGGGAAACAGACTCTTTGTAGAGATGATAACAGAGAAATTGTGCAAATTGTGATTAAGCACTAATCTGGTTCTGATTCTCTTTTTCTCTGATTGGAAATTTGAAAATCCAAGATGGCAGCCTTTTTTAAGATGAGCTTTTTTCTACAACAGCTAAACAAACAGTTGGGTTCACTAAACACAGCTCTTAGCTCAGCTGATGCTAAACCGCTAAACGAAGAAAMAACTAACAGAAGCTAATGCTAACCTACAGACTCAAACCTGTTAGATTTTTATTGGTTTAATATGAAGGTGAGTAGGATCATATTTGACATATCAGCCAATTCAAACCAGGATTATAGCTCTGTCTAATTTGTGATACTTCCAGTTTAACCCTTTCAGAATAAAAGCATTTCTAGATCAAGCTTGTGTTTTTATAAATACTGTTTGAAGTTAGTCAGACAACAAATTACAAACATGTTCTCTACCATTTTTTTGTACATATTCAATGTTTGTATTTGTTATTTAAATGTCGTTAAATGTTATTTTATTTCTTTTTGACACCCTTAGTTTGAAGTTTAGCTGCCAAAGATGCTGCATGCTTCACACAGACAAAAATGGAAGTACTTGTGAATATTTTAGTGAACTTAAAATAAGCAGAACCGAATTCAGCAGAAGCTAATCATAAATCGTAAAAAAAGCTAATCCACTAAAGAGAGGCTATTTTGAGAGGCTATTTTGCTATCAGTGGATTAGCGGATCTTTGCCCACCACTGCCACACAGTAATCATATAAAATAATTACAAAAAATGCTCCTAATTTATGTGAAACAATAAATACAAAGGTTCAAGAAACAAACTGAATTCTGGAAAACTAAATAAATATATTTTATCTATAACTCATTTTTGTATGAATAATGTACAGAATATAATGACTTTAATAAGTGTAATCCTCTGATCTTTGCAGAAAACAAACTTTTATTAGTTTATCACTGGTTTCCAAGCCGTAAGCATTGTTTGTTTTTTTCATTTGTGGATTTTTTTCGATTCAGCAATCAACCGAAAGCTGTTTAATTTAATTTATCACAGCAGCAACTATTTCAACACAATGGGCCTCATGCAAGAAGTTGGGAGCGGTGCGCGACTGCTCTTCTTCTGGATAAATGAAACTATGTAACACAATTGTTTACACTTAAATTACAAATACTGTATTTGACCAAAGGAAACCTGGAGCAGGACTAGAGAGAGATGAATATGTTTTAGATTTTTATTTCTGTGACTGTAACGACCCACAGGAGACACTACATTAACAACACACTTCATCCCTCTGCTTTAGCAGCTCCTTTAWTTCCACAGCTGACGCTGCTAAAAATGACAGATTTTCTTTTCTGGATCTCTGAGAGAAGGACATCAATCTCTGAACTCGTAAAGTTCTTTTTTACTTTGCGATGTCATTTATGAATGGACATTTCCTGGTATGTGGGGCAGGAAGTGTAGCCTTAAATGGTGTTTTTGGGGTGGTAGATTATGCTAATCTCCTCTCCTTGTGCACGAGCACCTGATACACATTCATCAGTTTACGCTGCTCATTTACACACTTTTCCTGAAGATAAAAGAGTTTGTTGTTCGTACGAACCCTTCGTAYGATCAAAAGTAAGAGAAATTTAAGATAAGAATACGAAAATGTTCTTGCATGAGGCCCAATGACTCTCAAACACCAACCAGCTCAGAGCCGTGCTTTGGAAAAATCTTGTGCAGAACTTTTTTGTTTCAGAAAAGTCTCTGCAACTCGCATAGCGATAAGGATCAGGTGGGAAACTTCTCACAGTGGGTCAAACCTTCTGGTTCAACATGTCTTGATTGAAACAACTGTGTGCTGGACCTGACAGCTTAGACTCCTACCAAGCAGGAGGCAGAAAAAATGCACCAGGAAGAGCAATGTTTTCTCTCCAACGATGAAACAAATCACCATCTGTGTCTGTAGTCAACGCTGAACGAGAAACACTGGAGCAACTAAGACACAAGAAAATGAGAGAAAGTTTAAAGATGTGAAATTGGACCTACAGAGAGAAAAATGCCAACAAATTAAAGCTTTGGAAAAATCTTAACAGGAGCTCAAAAACACAAAGAAAGACGATGAAAAGCAGAAAACTGATTTGGACGGTTCTAAAAAACGTTTTGAAGAGAATACGAAGCTCAACAACAAGACAGAACAGTCAAATAAAAATCCACACAGCAAAAGATGTTGAACGAGGAAAGGAAAAAGTTAAATGAATTAAAGAAACTTTGCAGAAAGAACGAATGAACGTATCAAAGACACAAAGACACCCTCCTTAAAAAGGAGGTTAAAAAGTTGGAAAAAGGGCAGATGGATTTGGCAAAAGAAAGGAAAAAGATGGAATAAAGGAGGTTTAAAATGGATCAAAAACAAAATTAATTGACGGAGGAAAAACGACTCCTGCACAAAATGTTTGAAAACATCATGACAGGAGTTTGGATTTGGCAAAAGATTGGGAAGACTTTGAACTTGATCAGAAAACACTGGTTGTGGAGAAATTCAAAATGGGACAGAAGAAGTTAAAAGTGGTACGAGTCAAGAACGACTTGAAGAATAATCACATCCAGCAGGATCTAAAGATGTCAGAGGGAGAAATACAATATTTAAAAGTGTGGCAGATTAACATAGAGCAGGAGGAAACTAAAGTGACTCAGCCACAACAAGACATCAATGAAAAACTGCAGACGCTGGAAGAATCATCTGTCCTGTTAAAAAGGGAAAATCTCAATTTCATGAAGTGTCAAAGGAACAAGGACGTGGAGAAAAATATTCTGATTCAGCCACAAAAGGACCTTGACAAAAACTGCAAATAGTGAAAAAAATTAATGAACTTTATTCATTTCTTTAAAAAATAACAAAATAAATTTATATACAATAAAAATACAAATCACAAATAACAGGCGGCAGAAAGAAGAAAAAATCTTATAGTATCTGTGCCTTTTTCCTTCCAAAATTAGTATTTTTTTAAAAATAAGAATCTACAAACAATAAAAACCAAACAAAAATGACCTCAAATTCTTGTCGAACAACAATTTGTATGAATACACATTATATTGTTTCGTATTTCTTTAACAAAGTGACTTTTATCATTCTCTTAAACATAAACATTGAGTTGGCATTTTCACGTCACTCTCTAGATTGTTCCACAGTCTTAATCCTTGTATGGTAGTACAACCGCTCCCTCAAACTACGGTAGTTCGAAATCCTGGTTTCACAAACATCTCTACCCCCTTCAGATCATAACAACTTTCTCTCTTAACAAAATTTAATTGGTTGTTTAAAGGTAATATACATTTGTGAGCCTTATACATAACCTGTAAAATATTATAATCAACCAACTCAATCATTTCAACTGATAAAATAATGTATTTGATGGGCGACTGTAGTGTTTTCTTGTAATAATTCTTACAGCTCTTTTCTGTAAAACAAAAATAGGGTTTATAATTGTTTTACATGCTTYCCCCCAGACCAATACAATAAATAAGTGTGGAACAATTATTGCATTATACGACATATACAAAGCTCTATCATTGAATAACWCGTACTTTGTACAGTACTTCAATAGATTTAGCAATTTTCTATCAATTTGCAACGTAATCTAGAAAAAGAAAAACTAAATTGCATCATGTGTCAAAAGAAGATTGAGAAAACTAAAGTTACACTTTAAATCCATGTTTCTTCTGTGTGTCTGTATTTCAACACATTCTCTTGTACAAATTTCAAAATAACAACTCTTTACAAAGTTAATAAATACATTACCAGAGTGTCTCTTTTGAATCACTTTGGTGGTCCCAAGCCCGGATAAAGGAGGAGGGTAAATGTGGGACATAACATAAAGCAACTGGAAGCATTCGGAGAACGCACACCTACAAGACCTTAGGGTCACCCCCACAGGTGATCCAGATCTTCACCCATCATGAATCAGTTCTTTGTTATAATCTCTACATTTCCCCATAATTTCACAAAAATCCATTCATAAAGTTCTGAGTGTGTGCACAGACAAACCACAACCAGGACTGTCATGATAACAAATTCTGCTGGATGATGAATTGTCTCAGAAATTATTGCGATAAACAATAATATCGTTGGAGACCATTTTAAACTAATATAATTATTACAAAGCTTGGCAGGCATTGTAATAGGGAACATTTGTGTGACCCTGAAGAAACAGTTAAAAGGGATCTTCTTGTTGCAAAAGTTAACCTCCATGTTGATGGTGGCTCTGAATGTTCCAGTTCTGTTGGCATCTTCAGGAAAGTTTCATCTTTTAAGAGGCATTGAGTTACCGGAATGTGTTCCGGCTGATCAAACAGAAAGATAAAGTAGATAAAAAATAAAATAAAATYGATGTACAGTATATGTGAAATGAAAGCTAATTTTCTGGTCTGAGTTTTGGGGTCTTGTTAAATATATAAATCCTGTGGTGAGGCTTCCAACACGTAACCTGGGTCAGTGTCTGAGGATCCCCGGGGTCTGGTCTGTGGCGCTCCACTGCCGAGACACGAACTGGAAGTAAAACACTGCAGTGTTTGTCAASAAAACTGCAACCGCTCCGCAGGAATAAAATCACTTTGTGAAGCTGCTTTCTACCCTCTGACACAAACTAAATTTATTTTTTCCCTCCAACAACTTCTGCCCCGGGAGGAAAACACTGCAGCAAAGAAGACATTGATCCGTACAAATCTTACACCGTTTGTCGCTAAAAATAGAAATCTCGTGGTGTTGGAGGGGATGGGGCAGAGATAGATGTGAAGAGGAAACAGCAGGAGTTCCTCCTTGTGTCCCAGAGCTGTCCAGGCTCCATGATGGACAAAAACAAGAGGTTTAGGTCCGATGTGAGACAGGGCAGCTCTGCAGCTGACGGTTTAAAACAAGTATTAAAGATAAAATATCAGGAAGTGAGTTTTGACTCAGAGATTAGAACTGGTTTAAAAATAAAGAACACAAAGCTAAACAAAAATAAATTCATTCACTTTAACCACGATTTGAACAGGTTTGTAGTTTTTCAGGGGAAAGAAACATAATAGTCTGTTAGGACAAAAGCTTTTACCTTCTCCCTGTACTCGGGTTGTTCTGGGGCRTAAAGGTGAGCGCTGATGCCTTTGGCTCGCTGATGTTTTTCCATTTTCTTTCTCGCCGTGTCCCAGATGCCACGAGGACACCACTCACATCTGCCAAAACAAAACCCTGATGACAAAAGACAGGCACTTCTCACAAGGGACGAGCTGTCTTTTTCTTTTTGTTCCTTCTGAATGTACCGGCAGAAACCATCACAGTGCAGAGTAGGCTTTTTATGTGACATTTAAAATTTAACAATGTGGCACCCAGAAGAAAGTGTTGGGATTTAGAAGTCTGTAGTTGTGAATAAGAAAGCACAGAACCTACATTATGGATCAAAAATGACTAAATTAAGTTCCTAAACATCAACAAAAACTAAATACAGAATTTACAGAGAAGGAAGTGCTGCTTAGAAACACAGTGAAACTGTTGGTGAACTCAGGAGAGCGGTGTGATTCTAATGACAAAGCTAAAAACTGCACAGGTTCACTAAGTAAAAATCACGTGGGATGAAACTTCTCTGAAAGTTGTGTGTTTTGAGGTGTTTAAATGACAAGTTTTCTCTTAAATGGGCTCTGCTTTGCTCTGTCAGGGGTCTGCAACCTTTACAATCAAAAGAGCCATTTCTGCTACTGATGCAGTAAAAAAATGTGTCCAGAGCTGCAAAATAAGCTCCAACTGTGATTATCAACTGGTGGTCTGTGGGCTTTTTTCAAGGCCTTTTCGGGAACCTTTAAGGCCAGTGGAGGTGACATTATAAAACTAAAAAATGTATTGTGAATTTTATTATTATTTTTACCCGTCAGGACAATTAAAAAGACTATATTTATGTAAACAAGAAAAAATACTTTATATAGTTTATACCTAATTTCATAATGTGGCCCCAGAGCCGCAGGTTGCATACCCCTGCTCTAAGTAGCCGTTAGCATGACTGAGTCATTAGCTTGACAAGTTCCTGAATAGCTGTTAGCTTGATAATGAGTCTATGTGGCCGTTAGCTTGAATCAGAGTGGTTGTTACCTTGATTCTGAGTAATCATTAGCTTGACTTTGAGTGGCTAACTAGCTGTTAGCTTGACTCTTAGTGGCTGAGTGGTTGTTAGCTTGATTCTGAGTGCCTGAATGACTCTTAATTTGACTACAAGTGGCTGAATAGTTGGTATCCGAAAATGAGAATTTCTCCCAGATTCTTAAACTAACATCACTCAGGCTGCAGTCTACAGCAGGTAAGATACCACCTGGTCATAATTACTCCATATAACCCCATATAAAACAAAATATTACCTGAAAGCTAAAATGGCCAACTTAATATTAGTTTATTGCCAATTATCTCTAGATATTGGATGACGTCTGCATTAAATCAATCAAATTGTTTTTAGAGTTTAAACTTTTACATTTAGGTAGATTTTATATAAAAAAATTAAAGCCCAAGTGCTAATTGCTGATCACCTTTTTGTTAGATGTCACAGTTTGTTTTTTTAGTGTTAAATTCACAGGTTAGTATCTGAGACGCTCCTAACTCCTTTTTCTTTTTGGTATTTTATTTATTTACCTGCRTGTTTCCTGCTTCCCTCACCGCCCCAGTCTCTCTCACCACTCTTCACCATGGCTGCATACTGATTTCCCCCGCAAGTGTATTTAAATAAAAGCTTCTGTACGTATAACTGTGCCTGTACGAGCAGAGTGGAGGCAGCTGGGAGGCTGTGATTTGCTGCTGATGACTGAAGCGGGGAGGGAGGTGTGCATTGATGAAGCCAGAGAGAGGGAGGCAGCGAGGAGAGCTTCTTTTCTCTCTGCGACTCAGGCAACCAGCTCTCCTTACCTCTCCTCCTCCTCCTCCTCCTCCTCCTCATTCTCCTCCTCATTCTCCTCCTCAGCAGCGACTGCAGACAGAAGAGAGGAATTGGATTAAAATAAAAATCACAATAAAAGAAGGATTCAACAAACAAAGACGAGGCAGGGATGGGAGACATCGGAGCGTTTTTTTTCCCCCCAAACACCCACACCCCCGTCGACTGTGAGATGAGATAAAACCAGAGCGGAGAGAGAGAGGGGGGTGGGGGGAAAGAAAGACGAAGGGGATAAAAAGATGTCAGCGGAGCTCTACTCGTGGACGGAGAGACGGAGGAAGAAGTGAAGCAGATAATCGGACAGTCAACTCTGTCAAACTGCAGGGATCCATTTTCATTTGGAGCAACAGGATTGCTGTCTTCTCTGCTTTTTTTTTCTTCAGTTTTCTTRTTTATATTTGTGGGATTGTGACGAAACCACGGCCACTCTTTGGAACCCCAGCTCTGAAGTCCATCCATCCATCCCTCCCGCCCCATTTCTCCCWCCTTCCTTACAGTTTTTACATTTATATAAGCGTCAAAAAGCTTTGTTGCACAACCCTGCGTGTCCTTTCTCTCTCCATTTCCACATTTCACACCCATCTGTTTCATGCTGGCTGTCCGTTCACACCTCTGCCATCTGCGAGAGTGTTCTTCAGAAGTGGATTCGGCGTGTCGCTTCCTGTCGAGACCACGTAAAGAGGCGGATTCATCCAACAGCCTCGTTTTTCCTCAGCGGCGAACGGAGAAGAAAGAAAAAAGTTGTGAGTGATCCTGAGCTGCAGGGGGAGGGTCTCGCCCACCTGGAGGATGTATAAAACATGTCTGTGTGATCAATAATTCAGCATCAGGTGTGTTTCCTGCTGGCACTCTTGTGGTTTCGTCCCTGCTGATTGCTCCGACAGCAGCTTGATAATGCGTCTCAGCCTTGCCTGATCACCATCTGCTCCCTGCACACCGACCACCCCATCCAGAACCTTTTTTTTTTTCTCTACATTTTAAACTCACAAAGACTCAATCATCGGTGATATTTGGGCTCAGCTGTGTAGTCACTGCTCTCCGAACATGATCGGCGTCAACAGCCTGCACTCGGCAGGGCGCCTCCGCTCACGCTCGCTCTGCACTGTACGCTACGGGCGGGACTTCCGGATGATGGACCCGTTCCGCTATCCCAGAACCCCACGCTCGCGTTCGCTCAAACCACTCGTGTTTCCGGACCTGCTGGGCAAAGCTCAGGACGGGCAGAACCACCCGCAGGCCAGAAAGAGGAGGAAGGTACGGAAAAGTGTCCCAGTTTTAAAATCCCCAACAAATATTATTTATTTGGGAAAAATGGAGGCTGATTTTCTTTTTCAGTACCAAGCCACATTTCATGCCAGAGCTTTACAATTGTACCATCTTATGTAACAAACTGACAAGAGTTACAAACATTTAGGTTAAACCCTAAAAATAAAATGAGCCATTGCTGTCTTCTCTCTGAGCCCGCAGACTGATGGAGTCTTATCGATTTATACTGATTCTCTCTTTGAGCTCCCTCAGGACACACAGCCACATGTGTTCATGTGATCCAGACTTAAAGTTAATTCTTAGGGAATAATTCAACAAACTCAGCTGTGACACAGATTCTGTTTTTGTATCGGCCCAAATTAGAGGTGTGCTGGTTTGGGTAGGGTTACAGAAACTGTGATGTGTTAAAGGGGTAGTAAAGTAGGGTTCTGTTAAATGATTACAGACAGTTAAAGATACTTGTTACAAAGTATGAACTCAAACTTCTGCATATTTTACTCAAAAGATCAAAGTGTAAATATCTGGTTTTCCCAAAACTCCAGACTGGAAATTATTTTAAATGTCTAAAAATCCTTACTGGCATCCAAAGGTGGATATATTTTTCTATAATTGGCATGAAATAAATATTCAGTTGAATTAAAAATTTGATACAGAATCCTGCACTCTGATTTGTTGTCTTATCTTTGGGCTCACAGCAGCTGTCATTTTGTATTTTTGGAACCAGAGTCTGCTCACTACAGATATAGGTCTTTAACCTCATATTTTTAAATCAGGTTTTTCAGTTTTCTCTACTTATTTTTGCAATCTAACCACAAACAGATGCTAAAATGTTAAAATGTTCAGCTCATTTAGGAAAAGTTAAACTTTTGATTTTTGTCACTATTTTCCACATTAAAATCTTCAAATTATTTAAAAACATTCTGTTTGAAATCGGCTTTAACTCGGTTTTTTGTCTTTTCGTTTTATCCTAACTTTAGCCTTTAGCTAGTCCCTTTAATTACTTTTAGCTTCTACCTATCATGGTGCTATTTTTAGCTTTTAGCTAGTCCTTTTAATTATTTCACTTCAGTTTATTTACATAGCGTTGAATCACATCATATGTTGTCTCAGGACACTGTACACACAGTGTTGACATACTCTAGCTTCTAGCTACTATAATGTTACTTTTAGATTTTAGCTAGTCCTTTGCAACTTTTAACCTCTAGGTACAAATTTAAATACGTACATCTTGCTGTTTTCTGCTTGTAGCTTCTAGCCACCGTTCAGCTAGTTTTAGCAACTCTGTTGTTACTTTTACATTTCAGCTAGCTTGTTGCTAATTACAGCTTCTAGCTCACGTTTGAGTACTTTCAACATTTTTCTAACCTTTTAGCTTCTACCATTGTGATACTTTTAGGTTYTACTTATTTTTTGTTACTTTTAGCTGTTGTTTTGCTTCTAGCAAGCACTTTGCTTCTCAGCTATAAACTACTTTGTGTTGTGCTGTACTGTACAAACATGCTTTATAATTAAACTTTGACTGATTTTAGCTTATAGCTCATGTTCTGCTTCATATAGCTTTAACAACTCAGTTTTAGCTCATTTTAGTTACGGTGCTCAGAACTCACCGCAGGTTTGCAGAAATGCTTTTCTAGGTTATTTGTTTATTTTKGGGGGCTTTTTTAAATCTAAGTCGAACCTGTTTGGTTTAGTTTTAGTTTTTTTTATATCATTAATTAAGAGCAGCAGAAAAACAGCTGAGAGGAAGCAAGATGTTTTAATGAGGGGAGTTAGTTTTTAGCCTCCTCTGGATCTGTAGTGACAGTCAGGACTGTCAGTAAAATATCAAGTAGGAAATCAGTTTGACAGCAGAGGAGTGATAGAGGGCAGCAGGAAGCCATCAGGGTGTAGCGATAAAGATGGAGGCAGCTGATGGACGAATGTGACAGCTGAAGGGATGAAGAGGACCCTTACRGGCATTTCATCACCGCCCCATTCACCTTTAAATCCCCCGAAGGCCGCCCACCCATTCACACTCATTAACAGCTTTAACCATAGAAACTGCTGCTGCTGTTGTGACTTTTAATCAAATAAAACTGGATTCATTCAGGAGTTTGACTCTAATCACCTCCAGCGCTTTTTTTTTCTTTGAAACTCGGTATAATCAGAAACTCGTCCAGAGCATCATGAATATTAATGTTCATCCAGCCGACATCATTAACAACTTAGTTCTGTTTCATCCTTTTTACTGTAAGATTTCAGCTCTTTAGTTTTAACTCATAAATTTTAAAATCYAAACGAGACTAAAATACAGATGAGCTCAGTTTCAAACAGAACAAGTTGCTTCTGCAGCCTGAATGTTGTTGACATCAAAAATTGATGGTAAATTTGTTCCTGTAAATTTCTTAAGCAGAGATCCACCTTCAAAAGGACCAAAGAAAGTTCATCCAGTTTGATGAACTTTAATCCATATTTTTGTAAATTTTCTATCTATTATGAGGCACCAAGTGTAAAATAAAATGCTAAAACTTGTCACTAAGACATTTATATGGGATAAAGCTTGTGCCAGCAGGAATTGAATTTGAATTGCTCAGGTTGAATCTGAATGTGCACAATTTAAAATTGATTGTATTGGTTTGAAAATGAACATTACTAAATCGAAACTGAATTTAAAGGTTTGTATCTGAATTATTTTTCTTTGAAACTGTATTTTGGTTTATTAAAAATTCAGTTTGGCTACTTTCACTTTCAGTTCCATAATTCAGATTTTTGTGTCACACATCCACAGATTTATGTTTCACTTTGAAGTTTCCCTTCTGTRTGTAACAGAGTTGATGCAATCCACTGTAAAAGTGACAAAAAGTTTTTTCTATTGCAGTGATTAATTTTACCTATATGTAGAAAATGTTACATTTACATCACATCATGGATCACATATCGATCAGATGCTGCTAATGACTGATCCATGATGTGATGTAAATGTAACATTTTCTACATATAGGTAAAATTAATCACTGCAGTAAAATAACTGTTTTTGTCACTTTTACAGTGGATTGCATCAACTCTGTTACATACAGAAGGGAAACTTCACCAAAGTGAAACATAAATCTGTTTATCTGTGTTTGATTACTCTGCCTGGCTTTCTCAAGGACCAGGATGTGACACAAAAATCTGAATTATGGAACTGAAATTTAAAAAATGAAAGTAGTCAAACTGAATTTTAATAAACTAAAATACAGTTTCAAAGTAAATTAATTAAAATTCAAACCATTAAATTCAGTTTCAATTAGTAAAATTCATTTTCAAATCAATGCATTCAGTTTCAAATTATGCACATTCAGATTCAATCTGAGCAATTCTAATTCARTTCCTGCTGGCACAAGATTTATCCCATACATTTAGCTCACTTTGAGTGTAAAATCCTACTTAAACATTTTCCACTAATATTTTAATGTTATGTAGCTCACTATTCTTACAATTTGCTTAATTTTACTAAATGTTAAGTTAAAATGTTAAATATTAAATATTTGGAATTAACTGACTAGACCACTTGTTTCAGCCACGATCATCTTCATTCTAGGCTCCATCTGCTACAGATACTATTCTTTTTTTGTAAGAGAACCTTGTCAGTCTGAGATAAAAATATCTAATGTGTGGTCAATGGGAAAGACCAGCAGTCAAATCACAGACCTTCTAATTTAGGAAGAGCTCAATTTAAAACGCAGTTTTTTACCTTTCAGTCACCCAGAATTAAAGAACATTGTTGTCTCTGGACAGCAGTGACTCTGGGGATGAATCTGTCTTCCTGCAGGTCCATAATGTGATTTTAGTTCTGAAACTAGATTCAGGTCTGTGGTGATTGGTGCTAATGTAAATAATGAATAGCTTGATAGATTGTCTGGGCTCGGTGCGGAATGGCTTGGTTTCTGTTGTGTTGACAGCACGGGGCTGATCAGATGATTGATGGTTCAGCCGAGGGCCGTTTGAGTCTCYAGAAAACAAGATGATATTTTTCTGACAGCAGAAAGAAACCAGCTTGTTTGGCTCTCAAACCAAAATAAATCTGTTGATACCATCGTCTTGTTTTTKCTCTGCAGGCTCTCTACAACTCAATCAAGAACCAGAAGCTGCAGTGGACTCTGTAAGTAATCTGAAGCATTTTATTCACTTTTTACTGCTTTTTTTTACTGATTTCCTTTAAACAAACACTGAGGAGTGGAGGGTGTTGAACAATGTTCTAACGCTGATAATGACGTGCTTGCTGTCTGGCGTTTGAAGGATGCATTATTGTGTCAAGGGTTGCTATTCTGGATCGCAGCTTCAGAGCACCTCGGAGATGCCAATTAAGTCGCTGGCTTTTCCWAGCTTTGTTGCCATGGCGACGGCACCATGGTTACGACTCCGCAGCTACCACATTGCTCTTTCCTCTCCGCGTCGTCTCGGCTGCAAACACGACGGACGAACGGGCTGCGGGCGCACGCGGGGGGGAATGCGTCCGTTTTTGTGAAAACGTTTTTTTCCAGAAACCGCGGGGASTGAGAGCGTCCCCGCTCCGAACAGCTCCTCACCTGCATCCCATGCAAAGGTGCGACCGCAGCCTCCCACCAGCTTTCCAAAAATAGCTTCAGCTTCAGAAGCAGCAGTAGCAGCGTGCGCAGAGCTGCCGAAGAGCAGTGGTCAGAGGAGCAGATAGAGTTCAAACGTCTCCGCCGACATGTAGACGGCTGCTTAAACGCTGGAGCTGGACTTCAGGGAGGGATCGGTTTCACACGGAGACAATCCACAGATGAAGACGCAGCTCACAGCAGCGTGGAGCTGACACTGCCCATGAAACAATCAGCACCTTGTTCAAATCACATTCATTCATATTTTCCACACAGTCACACAGTGGTGGGCACAGTCCTGCTAATCCACTAAATTACTAATAAGAACTAATTTTGTGTAGCGCTTTAGCTTTTGCACCAAGTTTGTAACCATTTATCCCATACAATAGGGCTGGGCGGTATGACCTCAAATTCATATCACGGTATAAATTGAATCTCTTCACGGTAGCGGTATATATAACGGTAGAAAATTATCATAAAAAGCAAAGATAATGAAATTTTTAGAGCATTTATTTAGCAGAAAACTGCAATCATAATCAAAGCCAGCATTTTTGCCTTAGTGCAAATGAACATAACAGAAGTACAAAATAATGTTTTATATATATGTTGCAAAACGGTTTCAACAACAAACAAAAACATTTCTCAAATTTTCAACAAAATAAAGTGGATGTTATAACCAGTACTTCAAGTAAAAATAGTCATTTAGACATAAAACATTCTAAGTTGCCTAAAATGTTATAGTGTAGCTCAAACGTCAAAAACAAGAGGGAAGAGGTGTTATTTAAATCCACCCTTCACTAATAATTATCTATTTTTACTAATCTAATTCTTTATTAATACAACCGTTAACTTTTGCACATACTCCAAACACCGATAGTGTTGTTCCCTTTTTTTGATGTTATTGTCTCTAGTTTGGTCTCTTTTTTTGTTTCAAATGTGTTTTTTTAACCCTTCATCCCATATTATTTTCTTTAGTATCCTTTAAGTGCTTGTTTTCTTTTCATCTGGTTGTCTCTTGGCATTCACTCTGGGCGGCAAAGTAAGAATTTTATTGCTTAGGGAAACATGTTTCATCTGTGTTTATGACAATGAACACTTTGAATCTTGAATCTTTGAATCTAATGGAAAAAATAGAATAGTCACATACTATTTCTTATTACAGGATAATCTTTATAATTCATGAAAATAATTTCTATATGCTTTCTKTTAAGCAATTTTATAAAACTGTATTAATATAATAAAAGTATTTTTGGCTCAGACAAATTGAAATGTGAACTTGTTTTTAAAAACTACAGATGCCACATCTACATTTGGACTGTTTTTAGCAACAACAACAAAAAAAAAACAACCCAACAAACTGATGGTATGGGGGTGCATTAGTGCCTTTGGCATGGGCAGCTTATACATTTAGAAAAGCTTCATCAATGCGTAAAAGTTTCGACAGGTTTTAGAATGTCTGCTCCCATCAAGATGATGTCATTTTCAGGGAAGGCCTTGATTATTTCAGCAAGACGCTCCTTTACAAACGTCATCCCTGCTGCAGTTCAGACCTCTTCTTAATTAATAAAAAAGAAGAGATAGTAACTAAACTCCATCAGCTGATTTCTGTTTGTGATCACAGTTCGGTTCATAAACAGTCTCAGTGTTGAAGACTCGTTCTGAAACAAACGACGAACGCGCTTCTCGTTACAGGTGTGTGTGTTTTCTGCAGATATGGTTTTATTCTGTGCTCCAGCTCTGAACGCCGGTTGTTATTTCACGCCCACACAGAAAAAAAAAAAAGAAAGGCGCGCACAACACGGTCCGCTGTCAGCGGTGCTCCCACATGTTTGTTCGCTCACAGACGTGCGCGGCGAACGYCCGCTTCAGGAGCGAACGCCCGCCTCAGGAGCGGGGGTGGAGGGCAGAGGGAGAGGCAGCGAGCTCTGATAGACTCATCAGGTCCGGCTGCAGAGAGAGGCTGAGTCCTGAACCAGGAGGAAAATGGAGGGGAAGTTTATTTACTGTTGGAAAGGAAAGTCTGTGATGAAATGTGTGTTACCCACCACCTTTCATTCATTTCCACCTTCCAAACAAACCATCAGTAAAACAAACTCATTTCTGAGTTAAAGAGAATAAAATGATCGTCTCCTCACTTCACTGTCCTGAGAGCTCTGTCCGTTTGCTCCCCTGACTCAGCGTCGCAGGTGAAACCAAGCCAATCTGTTTACAGTGACAACCCGTGCAGACATTACCCAGCATGCACCTCTTTGTGTTTGTGTCCATTCATCATCTACGGGCTGAATGCTCTATTTTTGTTGTTGTTGTTGTTTTATTCTGTTTTTTATTTACTTTCTTTTTAATTCTTTTTCCTTTTTAATTCAGTTACATTTATTTCACCCTTTCCTTTCCTCGCCTTCTCTTTTCTTTCCTCTCCTTTCCTCTCCTCTCCTTACCTTTCCTCTCCTTTCCTTTCCTTTCCTTTCCTTTCCTTTCATTTCATTTCCTCTCATTTCCTTTCCTTTCCTCTCCTTTCCTTTCCTTTTCTTTCCTCTCATTTGCTTTCATTTCCTCTACTCTCCTTTCCTCTACTCTCCTTTCCTTTCCTCTCATTTCCTTTCCTCTCCTCTCATTTCCTTTCCTCTCCTTTCCTTTCCTTTCCTTGGTATGCTTGTTTGTCTTTGTGTCTATGGTGTAATAATAATGATGTGATTGTGATGCTGTAATTCTGAGTGTTTTATGTGCTGCAGAACAGGAACCTGCTGTAAAACAGCAATTATGCTGAGTCAGGCTTGATTTTTAGTAATCTTTTCCTGTTGAATCAATAAATCAAATCAAAACAAATCAAATCAAATCAAATCAAGTCAAATCAAGCAAGCAGAACTTCCAGGAAATCTTCAAAACCTGTTTTGTGTTAGACTGAGTAACTATAAGCTAAGACGAGAATGATTGTGTGTTTATCTGCGTTGGGGGGTAGATTTATGGGTTAAATGTTGAACTGAAGCAATGGAAAATTATTTGACTCATCACATCAAAACAAGGATTAAGTCCAAAAGTTGTATGTGAAGAAATAGGCAAATATAGTGTTTTTGACTAAAATGTTAACAAAAAATGCATTTTGTCAAAATAAAATGAATGAATATCAATGTATCATTTGAACAAACTGTCTGAAAT
>NW_013952521.1:788255-791945 GCF_001266775.1 Austrofundulus limnaeus | reverse complement strand
TCCTCTCATTTCCTCTCCTTTTCTTTCCTCTCATTTCCTTTCCTCTCCTTTCCTTTCCTCTCCTTTTCTTTCCTTTCCTTTCCTTTCTTCTCCTTTCCTCTCCTCTCATTTCCTTTCCTCTCATTTCCTTTCCTTTTCTTTTCTTTCCTTCCTTTCCTCTACTCTTCGTTTCTTTCCTTTCCTCTCCTTTCTTCTCATTTCCTCTCCTCTCATTTCCTTTCCTTTTCTTTCCTCTCATTTCCTTTCCTCTCCTTTTCTTTCCTTTCCTTTCATTTCCTTTCCTTTCCTTTCTTCTCCTTTCCTCTCCTCTCATTTCCTTTCCTTTTCTTTCCTCTCATTTCCTTTCCTCTCCTTTCCTTTCCTCTCCTTTTCTTTCCTCTCATTTCCTTTCCTCTCCTTTCCTTTCCTCTCCTTTTCTTTCCTCTCATTTCCTTTCCTTTCCTCTCCTTTCTTCTCATTTCCTTTCCTTCATTGTCCACTCCTCTCCTCTCCTCTCCTCTCCTCGTCTGGATGGATGGAGGAAGAGGCAGGCGGTTACCAGGCAACAGCCTACGTGCCTGTTGGCTCTGTTGCCTCCTCTCCTCCTCTCCTCCTCTCGGCGAGGCCTACACGGGGTTAACTGCTGTTATCATCTTCTTGGTTACTCATGGTTCTCAGGAGGGGCGTCCAGCCTTTTTCTATTTTCATCCTGAACTTTWGCCTGGGTGCCACCTGGTGAGGTAACAAGTGGAGTTTCTGTTTCCTCGCCCAGAAGATGCACCCGATGCTGTAGCCTGATGCTAACGAGACAAATCTGTTTTGTTTTTAAAACCAAGTAGATTGTAAGAGAGCATTTTAGTTACAACTGAAGGTGACACAGTTATTTTATTATGGTATAGAATTTAAATATATGCCTGAGAAACACATAGTATTGCCCCTTTACATTATTTACAGAAAAAAAATTTCAACCAAAAAATGATGAAGTCAAAACAAATTTTTATTCTCATGAACTTCTTTAATAGTCACAAACATAAAAACACATAATTTCTATAAGATTACCCAGCATTCCTTGCTGAGAAAACATTGGTCTGTGTGACATGATGTGGAAGAGGGCGAAGCTTTTCAGAATACTTCTTTCAACACTGCTGGTGTCATAACAACTCTGTTAAGTGCTACATATGACTTAAATGTGGGCGGAGCTTATTTAACACTGTTCAGTGTTGAGAGGAAATCAACACTGTGAATTAACATCAACTTTGGGTGACAGTTTACTCAGAAAGTGTTAAAATAACACTAGAGGGTGTTAAATCAACACCTAGAAGTTTAACACTGAAATTTTAACACTCCTGTTTGTAGCCTTTGCTCGTTTTGATCCGTCGTTTTTATTTTGACAGCTGAGTTTAAAAGATAACCTTTGTGTGTAACTTATGTTTCAATCAAGATTTGGAGTATTTTAGTGATTTTTAGCTTCCTGCAAGAATTACCTCAGAGGTTGYAGATAAAGACTTTCTTTAGCTGCAGTTTGAGGATCCTGTCGTCCGTGTGAAGTCAGACAGAAGTGTCTCCTCAGAGCCGAAACAGGATGGATGATGTTTTCATCCTGGAGAGTGGACGCAGTTCTCAGGAGAGGAGAGGAAAACACTCAGTTAAAGCTTTGAAGATCACAGAGGTTTTTTTAAGTCTCAGCTCAAACTGAAATGAGGCAAACGGACAGGAAGAATGATGATGTGTTTATCCACGCCGCTGACGACACGTGGCACGTAAAGTGTCTGACGCCACGGGAATCAGTTTTTTTTTTTTTATTATTTTATTTTTCCTCCATCTCTACAGTGATGAGGAGGAGCTGCGGAAGTCGTTTTCAGAACTGGGGGACAGTCTGTGCGACTCGGACACCTCCAGGTCCATGAAGAGAGAGGAAAGCAGCGGGAAGCTGGTCTCAGAGGGGACGAAACCCACGGGGACGCTGCTCTACAAGAACGGGTTCCTGGTCCGTAAAGTCCACGCCGACTCAGACGGAAAGAGAAGTACGTCAGAAGTTTGGGTTATTTCGCTAACAGGCAGATAGTTTAAGCAATTCACTATTATTTAGGCTTTGAGACAAATCAAGTGTTTGTRACAGGGTTGGTGTTTTTATTTTAGTAATTTTA
The DNA here is from genome assembly GCF_001266775.1 of Austrofundulus limnaeus. Lineage (NCBI taxonomy): Eukaryota > Metazoa > Chordata > Actinopteri > Cyprinodontiformes > Rivulidae > Austrofundulus > Austrofundulus limnaeus. Next base: position 789,819 of record NW_013952521.1, on the reverse strand, counting down.
ATGATCTGGTTTTCTTCTCTCTGCAGCACCGAGAGGGAAGAGAGGCTGGAAGACTTTCTACGCCATCCTTAAAGGGTTAATTCTTTATCTGCAGAAAGTAAGTTTCTCACATTATTATATGTTGTAAATGTAAATATAAACAAAATGCAAAGTTTTGCAAATCTCTTAAACCCGTATTTTATTTACAGTTAAACAAAGCAAACGTTTAAAATGTTGAAACTAAGAAATAGGGCCATTTATTTATTTATTTGTTTATTTGTTTATTTATTATTTGCCGTGTCCTGTCCGACAGTGTGAAACTCAGAATTAATGTCTGAGTGCCRAGGCTAGCATTGTAGCTTTCACCATGATGCGCCGCTGGATACATATTTAAACTTTATTAGAAATTCTTTTGGGATTATTTCGAGATTAGATAGTTTTTAGGAGAAAATACAATAATTTTTTGTCTCAAAGATGATCCATGTTTCCAGCTGTGAAGCATCTCTTCTTCTAACATCAGTCTGTAAATGTCCAGGACCTGAGGAGACCGGTTCTGGAGGTTTTGAAGCAGGGCAGACTTTTATTGGTGGCCATAGTGGGTTTTTTTTATGAGGTCACATATAAATAAAGAAAACCACTCTGGTTTTGAAAATTCAGGAAGACCACAACAGCTATCTTGAAATGGCTTAGAAACTTATTGAGTTGAAATTTGTTGTGATGTACATTGCGATTGCCAGTGGTGGACAAAGTTCCCCTAAAGCACTAAAGCACTAATAGGGGAACTAATTTCCTGATTAGTGCTTTAGGGCTTTTGCTAATTTTAGAATTTATTAGTGGATTAGCGCTTGCTAAATTTAGAAGCACTAACTAAGGTCTGTGAATGTTGTTGATCAACATTAATGTTAACAGCTGAGGATGAAAGCTGTCACTCATTTTGTTCATATGTGTCACTTATCCACCAGGTGACAATATATGAACTTAAATAAATTTTTCAGTGCATTAGTGCTTTAGAATTAGGGGACCTAAATATTTGAGTTAGTGCTTTAGGGCTAGTAGAACTAATTTTTAAATTAGTGCTGCCCACCACTCACTGGGGATTGCTAGTCCCAATTTAAGCTAACCACTTGTGCTAACTTCACCAAGAGGTATAATTCAGCCATTTTTAAACATACAAAGCTGAATGTTTATTAGCAGTTCTACAACTACTAGTAGTTTCCGAAAATAATCTTTAACAAAATATGAATGCAAATACGATTTTCAAGATGGCCGCCAAAGCTCATTTTAAATGACTATACTGTATCTCAGCCATTTTTAGACACATTGGGCCTCATGCAAGAACATGTTCGTATTCTTATCCTAAATTTCTCTTACTTTTGTTCATACAAAGGGTTCATACGAACATGTCGCGTCAGATTCAACAAACTCTTCTATCTGCAGGAAAAGTGTGTAAATGAGCTGCGTAAATTCCACCTGTTCGTATCCAGCTGCTCGTGCACGCGAGAGGAGATTAGCATAATTACCACCCCAAAACACCATATAAGGCTGTGTTTCCTAATCTGTCATTTTTAGCAGGTCAGCTGTGGAA
>NW_013952521.1:763004-787691 GCF_001266775.1 Austrofundulus limnaeus | reverse complement strand
AATATAAAGTTATTAGGGAGGAAAACCCGTCTGGATAACAGCAGACTGACTGTTCGTAAAATATACGCCAGGTCTGGACCACTCGTGAATTTTGTTCGTATCTGAAAAAAATCTTATATGAAAACATTGGTGAATGCCACAAATTCTCCTAAATTATTCRTAYGCACAATTAAAGAACAAATCTGTGCGTACGAACGGTTCTTACATGAGGCCCAATGAGCTGAAATTTGCTGTGGTGCAAGCTGTGATCACCCACATATAGTTCAGTGAAATAAGTTAAAAATAATGGCCATGTGGCAGTACCTGTCAAAGTTTCTCCAGGAACTTTTGCTCCACATCATTTCTATTTTACAGATGGGTCCCTAGATTTTACCCAGTTTTCATTAACTGGTTCTTAAACACATAATTGTTTAATTTTAATTTATTGGTTCAGAAAAGTTATTTTTATCTTCGCATACTGAGATTCCCTCTACACCAGATAATACAGCTGCTGGAAAGAAGTGACTATATTTTATTGCCACATGGGATCCCAAGATCTTCCCTGAAAAAGAAATCTAGATGGGAGCAGATGACACTTTTCTGTATTGATGGTTCCTTGTACCCCCATAGCATCAGCGAGGCAGACTTATGAACTGAAAAAAGTCTGGATATTTCCGTCCACTGTTTTTCAAAATGAATTCTGATTTTCTTCAAGCAGTTTCTCTACACATCAGAATGTTTCTGGAGGGAAAACCCTTCAGGTGTTTGGACACTAACCCTGCTTCTAACCTCTGTCTCAGGGGGAGTACCGGCCCGACAAGCAGCTCTCCGACGAAGACCTGAAGAACGCCGTCTCCATCCATCACTCTCTGGCCATGAAGGCTTCAGATTACAGCAAAAGACCCAACGTCTTCTACCTGCGGACGGCTGACTGGAGGGTCTACCTCTTCCAGGCTCCGTGAGTCCCCCCGTTTGTCCTGTGCTCCAGGAGTTATTTTACTAACACACAAAGAAAAAATCACGACTTTCTTTAAATTCAGCTTCTCTGCAAACACTAACATCATCATCTTATAAAAACAGTTTGAGGAAAAACTTTAGGAGAAGATGTTAGAAGCAGTTTTTATGTTCAGACTGTTTAATTGGACCCTGAAGCTCTAACTGGTTTAAAGAGGAACTTTAAACCAGTTGCTAAAGAGTTTATAAACAAAAAATGTATTTTTTAAAAACTGAAGCCAGAAGAACTATTTTTTATCTGGTGACCTGTTAAACTCAGAGGCTAACGTGGAGGTGAGCCGAGCCGGATCCAGGAAGTGACACGTGATTGGCCACATGCTTCAGCCCCCAGGAGGGCAGGCTCTGTGCTCCAGTTGCAGCTTGTGTTTGTCCCAGATACCGCACACCTCCCTCTCTCTCTCTCTCTCCTCTTTGTCTCTCCATCTCCTCTCCTCCTCGCTTCCTGTGGGAGTTAAAGCGAGGCCGTTGGATTGAACCGGAGATTTGTCCCGGGTCCCCCTAAAACAGCCCCCTGTCCTCCGATGCACAGAATAACGTCAACGTTTTCTGATCATTTCCGATCGTTGTGATGTTGTAAACGGGCCGTGGTGGTTTTTGTGTCTGTGTTTGATTCTTGGACAGGAACGCTGAGCAGATGCAGTCCTGGATCACGCGCATCAACACGGTGGCGGCCCTGTTCTCGTCGCCTCCTTTCCCAGCAGGCATCGGCTCCCAGAAGAAGTTCAGCCGGCCGCTGCTGCCAGGAGCCATGTCCAAACAGTCCGAGGTACTGGTCAGGGTTATCTAGGTCAACTAAAACTAACTAATGAAAACTGAAATTAAAAACATATTTTAGTTAACTAAAATAAATAAAAACTGTAATAAAATGAAAAAACGATAACTAACTAAAACTGTATATATATATATATTTTTACAAAACTAACTAAAACTAACTGAAATAATAGAATATCCTTAGTTTTCGTGTTTGTCAGTTTATTTTGAGCCATGTGGATCTTTTTATTTATTTATTTATTTATTTCAAATTGAGAAGTTTCACATTAGCTGTGGGCTGTAACAACACTTACAATCTGCTGCTCAGCATCAGCTGCTAAATGACAACAAAAGTTGGGAGAAAGCAGCAACGTCCACTTTGAATATGACTGCGAGAAAAATAAAAGCAAGTGTTTTGTAGTGGAAACAGGTGATAAAATAGGTGGAAAACTTCTCAAGACGGCATGAATCAAGCTCACACAAGATGACTAACTATGACTATCTTGACACGCTAGCTTCTCTCAGGAGCTCCCATGAGAAACAAACAAGTAGCACCGGGTTGGAGACAACTGTTGTCATCGTCCTAAAATAATCGGCCAAGTTTTTAGTTGATAAAATTGAGTTACACAATTATTTTAGGAAGGTGTTGCTATAATGGAGGCTCTAACTAGTGACTAAATAGCTGCTGGTTAATTAACTCCCAGGAACATCACAAGCTGGAGGATGCATTGGCAAATATGTTTATTCAAACTATAAAAAAAAACTAATATTARAACTAATAAAAACTAAACTAAACTGAAACTAAGCATTAACAATGCAATAATAACTAATAAAATCTAGCAAATACACTGTAAAAACTAATTGTGTGTTTTGTTGTAATCTTGTTTGTTGTAATTTTGTGTGTTGAATTACTTTTATCGTATGCTGACGGTGAACTTTAGAGTTGGTGATTGATTTTATTTTGCAAGTAGGGGCAGATATTATAAGTTTATACTTCTTTCTGCTCCTTTTCATTCATGACTTCTTTATAACTTAGTTTTGCTTTCCTTGACACTTTGATTTTGTGTGCATCATTGTTTATTTTATTTTTCGTTTCTTTTTTATATATATATATTTTTTTTACTGGACGGCTTGTTTTTTTCTGTTTTTTTCTATTGTTTAATAGATCTTTAGTTTTATTATTGGATTTTTTAGTATTGGATGACTTGCTGTTTTGTACTCATATTTCAATTCATGATTGAAATAAATAAAYTTCAAACTTCAATTAAAACAAACTGAATTAAAAGAAAAAAAAAGTCACAATGAAATAAAACTAAACTAAAATGAAAAATCCAAAACTACTGGTCCTGTTCTGGGATGGGGGGTGTTGTTGGGTCTTTGTTGAACCTTGCAGCACAGATGCACAAAAAAAAACAGCATTTTTTTTTCTAAGGAGTGCAGGAACTCAGAGTCAGACAAAGCCTCATCTGTTACAAAGTTTCAATGTTCTGTTTTTCTGTAGCGTCATAAAAAACATGTTTACAATCCAGCTAAAACACTTTATTTTGTTTTTATTCTGTCAGGAGGAGCAGATCAGATCCCACGAAGCCCGGTTCAGAGCCATCTCCACGGAGCTCTCTGAGCTGCGCTCTTATCCCCCCGATCGCAAAGTCAAAGGCCGTGAGCTGGAGGAGTACCGCCAGCGAGACGAGTACCTGGACTTTGAGGTAAGCTGGACCGATAGCTCTTAAAGTGTCTGTGACGTGCATATTCTTCAAATACAAAAAGTCAAAGAAAACATTTTTATATTTAAGAAAGTTGGAACAATACACATGATTTAACCCATTTTGTCCCATAACTGGCATATTTTTTTAAATAAATTTATTTATTTTCAGTTTAAAACACAACAAACCTCAAAACAACAAAAAACATTTACAAAGAAAATGAAAGGTGGCAGAAAGAAGAAAAAAATCTTATAATATCTGCCCATTTTSAAACGAGGACAAAATGAAATATATATGAATAAAAATACCATAAAACACTAATAATCATTAAATAAAAGAACAGATAAAATAGAAGAACATTTTCTTTTGAACGTGGCTCAGCCAAAGTGAAACAGGAAGTGACATCAAAGGGGAACTCTTTAAGAAAGAAAACTCTGGTCTTTGTTTATTAAAACAATATTATTTGAACTCTGACTCTTCATCTCTCTGATAGTGACTTAAAATAATCTAAAGAAACAGAGTCTTCTCTACAGTCTGTGTTGTTGGCTGTTGTAGCAACACTCTGTTTACATGCAGACATTCCCCTTTGACATCACTTCCTGTTACTTCACAGGCAAAAATCTCAACAACTGTTCATCTCAGCGACATGAAATTTCTTTTGCAATATTTTATCAATGTCCTCTTTCTAAAAATGCCTTCATATTTATTACAAAAATTTGACGTCACAGGCACTTTAAAGGAATAATGTGTTTTTGTTTGAAGCGGGTCTAAGCTAACAGCTTGTCACAAACTAACTTCTGTTTTTGTGCGGCTCCAAAGAAAACGCGGTACGGGACGTACGTCATGCTGCTGCGGGCGAAGATCCGGAGCGGCGAGGAGGACTTGTCGGTGTTTGAGTCCCTGCTGCTGGAGGACAGCAGCCTGCAGAGGGCCCACTCCAGCCCCACGCTGCAGGACAGCAGCCTGGCCAGCCAGGCCAGCAGCACCAGAGACGGTGGCAACAGCAGCAGAGCCAGCGCCTGCAGCGGCGGCGGCGGCAGCAGCAGCAAACCTCGACAGGAAGGCCAGAGGCACAGCTACCGACAGGCCGTCAAGAAGTGAGGCGCGGCGAGGAACGGGGCGCCAGGAGCGGCGGGGTGCTGCGCTGCCAGCGGCCGCCCGTCTCCCTGCGGCGGTTTTTATTTCTGATTCAGCTCTGCTTGAGAGGGGAGCAGGAGTGAGGGTCCAACCCCACGACCTCGCCCCCCAACCGTGACGCCCACACGGCACCCCGATCCTCTCATCCAGGCGAGGAGGTGCAGATCCAGCTAGGATGTTGGTGCAGGAGGTGGGGAGGACAGCTGTGAGGTCAGAGATCTGCAACCAGGAGGTGGTTTTGAGAACAAACAGGAGCAGCAGACCTGAGGCGAGGGGGCGGCTGCTAACGGATCAAACAACTCCACACATCCAGCATCCTTTTAGTTTCTCCCCTTTTGTTCTTTCAGGGCACCTTTTCTCTTGATCTTTCTCTCTGTTTGGGACCAAACATGTTTACACACTTGAACAACGTATTATTTGAGCAGAAATGATGTGAAGCGCTGTAAAAAAACAAACTTAAAACATCAGATTTTTTTGGGGAGCAGGTTGATTCCAACTCCTCCCATTGTTCCTGTCACATCACCGCGATGTGTTCACATTCCACACACGAGCTGGAAACGACAGCTTTTAGCTGCTGTGAGTTCCGGTGAAACCAGCATGAAGCTGAAACGTTGTTTCTGCAGGATAACGAGGCTCCTTCTTTCTCTGAACATTTAAAACTGCATCTGACAGAGAGAGGTTTCCTGTTTTCTCCTCTACTTGAACGTATCTTTTTTCCCGGTTTGCTTCCGTCCCGTGACGCGCTTCGGTTCTCTTTTTCTGGGCTGAATGTTGTTTTCTCTGCATGCCTGCATCCAGCACTGCTTCTTTTAGGGCTTTTTACTACTTTGAGGTTAAAATCTGAGAAGTTTAGTTTTCTGGGGCTTTTAAATCAACACCCAACGTTTGTAAAATTTTGTCTGTGCCGCTCATCTGCACACGCTCAGCAGGCAGAACCTGAATGTGGATATKTTTAAACATTTTACTGTCATCCGTTGAGCTTGAATCCCCTCCTTCTGTGTTTGTCGACTCTGTGATCAGATGTTAAACATATCCAACCCAAATTCTAAAAAATGTAAACGCAAACAGAATACAGTCATTTGAAATCTCATAAACCTGTATTTTTTTTACAATAGAACTAAGTAATTGTGTCATTTTTAGAAAAACATTTTGTAATTTTATTTTTAATGGCAGCAAAACATCTTTAAAGAAGACATAGCCTGTTTTTAAATGCTTCTTTTTCATATTAAGATTCTTCATTTGGGATGTATAAAGTGGAACTGGTCTAAATTCTTCCTTATTGTAACTCCACAAGCCCCGCCCCTTTTCTGGGGTGTGCCTCAGATCAGCTCCTTTTGAGGCTGTCTCTTTTAATCCAAACGAGGCGCTTCACACTCCACCCCACTCCACCCAGTTCCACAGCAAATACTGACGTTTTTGTTTAGAAAAACCTAACAGAAAATAGAAAAACTGAACGGACTGAAAAAATTACCTAAACACAAAATAAAGTTATCTGTGCGGCACAGAGAGAGACTAAATTAAACTCTACTGAAAAAGGATTTTTACTTAATGTGTCCGCTTTAAAAAAGTTATTCCAGGAGAAACAAAACGCTTTAAAAGTCAGTGGTTCAAATAAGAAGCAGCTTTTTATAAGTAGTTAGGTTAATTATCAACAAGTCAAAACCTAAACGCAAAATCGAACTAATAAAAATCCACAGTGTTTGATTTTTGCTGTTGTTTTAATATGTACAGATACCGGAAATGACGGAAGTCGTCAAAGAATAAGACTTTATAGTGGCTGGAAGAAAACATAAACTATTCCTAAAGATATTGGCTGCACTCGAACCTTATTCTGCATAACTTGGAACATTAAATCAATTTTATTTGAGGTCCTCAAAAAAAAGACGTGTTTGTTTCTAAAGCGCTCAGTGAAAATGTTACGCCCCAGGAGTTCAGGCCATGATGATGAACAAAACATAAAGCTTGTCTTTGCTTAAATCATTAAAACAAAAAATATATATTTTGCTTTTTTTGTCCAGTTTTGCTATTGTCGTTTTTTAAATTTAGTAAAAAAAAAAAAAAATAGAAAAGAAAAACCACCAGATTATTAATTTTATCTCTTTTTATTTTGAAAATAAAAAAACCAAAGCGAATCATACGTGGATTGCAGAGGTTCACTCATCTATGAACAGAAGTTTACTGTTAGAAAYACGAACCTGAACACGTTTAAGATGTTTTGCTACCATAAAATTCTTAATGACCTCATTTTTTCCTAAAAATGTTACGATTTCTAAGTTTTCTATGTTTCTATTGTAAATTAAATCTGGGTTTCTAAGATTTGTAAATCATTGCTTTCTGTTTTTACACATTTTTAGAACTGGGGTTGTAAAAGGAACTATATTTAAAAACATTGTACAGTATTTAAATCATCACCTGCTTATATTGTAGGATATATGACCATATATTTGCAATATATTCAGCACACTTTAGGAAGAAACAGATTTATTCTTCTTAGTCCCAAAAGCGCTAAATGATATTCACGTGTTTTCTTCAAATTATTTTTACAAACTCTACGAAAATTAGTCTAAAGATTAGTAATAGTGTTTGTTTTAGAGGAAAGTGCTTCGATGCCAAAACCTAACAGCATGATTTGAGTCGGATCAGGGCTGACGATGTTCTGAAAGATGCATGAAGATCAGAAAGTCTGTACCAGCGGACCGCTCCACGTATCGTTAGGTCGCCACAGACGCCTCATCGCATTATTTTTAATGCACAGCCATTTTCTACTCAGGCTTTTACACTTTGAGCAGCTGCAGCGGCAGCGTTCGACCAGCAGGGGGTACTGTCAGCGCTCACTTCCTCTTTCAGCCATAATCCCACCTGCTGCACCTGCAGTGAATATGCACGACCCCTCCCACCCACCTGAGGCGGAGGAGGAGGGGCATCGCAGGGCTAACATTGTTCATCCAACCCTCATCCAGCCTTCGTCCATCCGAACGTCAGCTCCAAAATGAGTTTGTACAGTTTCTGAAACAAATCGTTTTAATGTCCTGATGCATCTCAGTAATCCAAAATTGTTTTAATATTCAGTCGCTGGAGCGTGTTGCTGTTACAGAGCGAGGTTTCATGTCTCCTCTTTGTCTCATATGACCAAAAAAAAAAACGGTTCTTTTGTTTTACAGCAGCTTGTCAGACAAGAGGAGGGAGGTCTAATTCTCGTTTTATCGACCAAACCCTTAATCAGTCGACAGACACGACTGAAAAAGAGGTCGTGAATAATGACTACTTGTAGCCGAACGACGTTTTATTTTTATCTGCACTCCTCTTCTCTCCTTTCAGGCGCTCGCTCAGATGGTTTCAGCTTTTTGTCGCAAAATCTGTAGCGTTAAACAAACGTGTAATCTGACACTGCAGTTGTGTTTTTACTGTGATATCAGCCAAACTGTTGAACTGAAACCAAATTTAGATAAATACAAAATGCCAGTATGACTAAACTACAACCTTCGCAAGCAGCTGCAGCTTTTTAGGGTTTTAAAGCACAGGAAGTTAGGAAAGTAAATGACATTTAAAAATCATCTGCTTTCTCAAAATTAAAGAGTAAACATTTAAAATAAGTTGAGCCGTTTTAATAAAATCTGTTGGAGATGACTCTCAGCTACTACCACACCAAATTTTAGTTCAGTAACTTTAAAATCAGTTGGTTTGAAGCTATTTTTGTTTAAGCTAAGGTTGATTAGCTGAGCAGCTATCTTTATCTCCGAGGCTGTGTTTGAACTGTTCACTATAAAGTGCACTACGCCACGTTTTTTTAGTGATGTTTCAAATTTTAATTACTTAATTCATTAAAAAGTTCCCAAAACATTGGTCATATTGTTTCAGTAAAAGTTGTGTACAGAATTTGTACACAAACGTTGGACGTAGACCTAAATGCAGGCTAATGCTAATATGGCTAATGCTAACATTTCCTGAATTGCTAAGAAATTGCAATCTGTAAATCTGGTTCACACTAGATACTTTTTCTGTCAATTAACGTTTCATCCACTTAAAATATGAAAGATTAACAATAAATAAATAAGAATTCCTGAGAAATTTTGAGTTTTGTGCATAACATTCCTAACATTTTCTGCATTAGCTGCAAAAACCTGAGCTGAAAGGCAGACGAATTAGATAATTGTGAACTGATCCTTTATTTTAAGGCCAGGTTTTAACCATTATAATCTAAGTTTTTAATTGTTTGCACACTCTAAAATCAGTTGCCCTGTACAGAAACCTTTTGTAAGTTATTTTAATTTATAATTTCAGTTTTACTGGAGGATTTAGTTGAGTTGCAGCTGGGGTCCAAAACGTGTAACAATCGAGTGGAAATACACTTTATGTCAGCAGATGATGTTTTTGAACATTTGCTCAACCAAAACCAGCAAAATTTAGTTTCCTTTCACTTCACGTTCAGATGTTTTTCCAACTTTTTTGTGTTTATTTATTCAACAGCTGACTGAAAACGCTCATCAGGAAGCACGCTGCTTTCAAGTGCTGTTGGAAATACCAAAACTCTGCGCTGTACTTTTTATAGTTGAATATAACGTGACCACGATGTGAACATTTCAAACACAGCCTGATTGTTAAAATAGAGATATTTTGCTGAATATTAGCCGCTCTGTGTTCACAGCTTCACCAAACACAGATCAGATTAAATTACTGATTTGTTTGGTTTTGAAATCACTTCACAGAAACTGAATTACAACGTTGGTGTTTTTTTGTGGATACTTTGGAAGCGAGGCCATCGTCAGTATTCCAGATTGTGTCGTCGTCGCTCGCCTTCATCAGCACGCAGCTGCTGGGTGTCCCGGTTAGCATGGAAACGGTTCTGGTTCCCCCGGCGACGGCTCGGCTCGCAAATCTGAGTCTTTGAAACGGTTTCCATCGTACTCATCTCTGAATGTAAATAAAGCATGAGATGTTCCTGCTCTGGAAGGGTTTGTGACTCCGATGTCCTCTCCTGGAGCTCATGTTGTTGTTGTTATTTTATTTATTTGTTTTATCAGTGTGACTGAATGGTTCTCGTTAACGCTGCGGTGTTTCCAGCTCAGAACAATCTTTTTACACGTGCAGGCGGCGGCCATGACGGGAGCTTCATGTGTCACTGCCTCCTTCAATCTCAGCAAGGACATGTTGTTTGTGAGCTTCTTGTTTTCAGGAGGGATTGTGGAGGATCAAAATAAAATGTTTTGAAGGGTTTGACGTGTCTCAGACTTGTTGTCTGGATCTTTCTGTTTTATTTATTCACGATCAATACATGCAAACATTTAATCACTTTAGAAATTGTGTCCACACACAAGTGTTTTGCCTTTTGTCTCAGTATAAATACTGGAAGTCAATAATTCTGAAAACTGGGAACATGTGTGGTCTCCTGAGGAACTGCAGCCCTGAGGGGCCAGATTCCCATTCTGACCTAAATCTGATCATCCAGCTCAGTTGTGTGCATTAAATTAAAATAAACATCATCTGTGAGCAGCTGAGGAACGGGAATGATTCAGTTTACTCACGCAGGAATTAGCCATAGCCCACTGACTAATTCACATTTATTTGTGCAGCAGAACAAAACGCTTCATGCACAATCCAAATCATGAGATACTAAGTGCATCAGGACGATCCAAATCATGGCCGCAAGAGTGGCTACGGACCGGTCCTTATGCAGCTAGAGCTCATGTTTCAGTCGTTTGATTCCTTTTTCCCAAAATTAAAGTCTAAACAAATTTAGAGTTGATCAGATGTGGTGTATCTTAATAAAACTATGGATACAGTAAAAAAAAAAAGTCATGTAAATCTAACCTTCCACTTTGACGACCAAAACTACCTAAAAGCTAGAATGATCAGGAGTGTAATTGTCAAAATTAAAGCTAAAACTAAAAGTGAGAAGAACAAAAGGTAAAGGAAGAAAAATGTTAGCTGCTGACTAAAGTAGCAAAATGTGGCTAATAGTTTAAAATAGCCAAAAGTAGCTATCAATTAAAATGAGTTAAATGAATGATAAAAGCTTAAAAAGTAGCTAAAATAGCTAATGAAGGCTGTTAGAATGGCCTTTAGTGGCTGAGACCTGAGGCAGAGAAACAGGTGCAGACCCACAAATATCCAAACATCAGCATTTTAAGTGTACCAGAATAAGTAAGGAAAACATTACAAAGGCTAAAAGTGGCTAAATTGAAGTTAAGAGCAATGACTAGAATTATAATATAGTTAAATTAAAAATACAAAACATTTGAGATATCAAGCATCAACTAGAGCTAGCAAATGGCATAATTAAAAGCTACCATACATAAATAAGCATATTTGCCCAAAAGGTTTTTATAATTATGCATATCATCAATAAGATTTTAAATGGCATTTCCTGTGAAAATGCTAGTGTGAATATTTCTTGCTGAAAAATTAAGCTGAGGTGCTGAAATTGAGCTGAAAACATTTTATAGCAAAAGTGGTAATTTGAGTTTAATTTGAAAAGCTGAAAAAAGCTTAACTTTGCAGAAAAACTGAAGAAAAGCAGAAATTTGTCTGAAATAGCACAAAAAAAGCTAAAATGGCTGAATATAGCAGAAAGCATCTGTAAGAAGCATAAATAGCACAAAGTAGCAGAAAGAACCAGAATTTTAGCTGAAATAGCAAAAAAAGCTAAATTTTGTAAAAAAAAAAAAAAATGAAAAAATTAGCTAAGATTCGCACAAGAAAGTTAAAAGAGCACAACCAGAACAAAATGTATAAGGTGCTGTAAGTTTTAGATAATTTTTGATGGATTTTAAGAATGCTGAAAACAGCTTCATTCATTTTCAGTGGCAAAAAAGTGAAATAGCAAAAAAAAAAAAAAAAAGCTTGAATAGATATCAAAAGTCATAGTACCCCTGACAAAATGAGCTGAACGTTTTGAAATTTGTGGAATGAGTTATATGTCAAATAACGTACAGAAAGTAACAATAAACTATAATAATAAAGAGAGACATGGATGCTAGTGTGATGTGAGTTTTCGTTGATAAATTAGAGCTTTTTGAACAAACTAATTGTAGTGTTTTTGAACACAGCCCAAATGTCCGCACCATTTGTACGCTGGCGTACGAAGCAGCGCACCGTGTGGGCGGAGTCTGGGCTTATTTTTAGGTAACGCCCCGCTCCCTTTTCCCGGATCACGGGCCGTTGCATCGGTAACGAGCAAAGCCAGTCGCAAAGCTACACAGCCGGGTTTCTTGGTGACGTACGTGTGGGAAAGTACACACAGCAGCAGCGTCGCGGTGCTGCAGCGACCAGAAAACAAGAACACACACTTCTGCCCCGAACGGCTCATGACACTCTCATAAAAACCCGAAGTAAGTCTCGAACCGGTGTTTACCAGCAGTCTATCCGGACAACATTTATCGATACGGCTATTATTAGCTTTCACTGGCTAACGCTAGCTTAAAAGGCTCCGGCTATTTCCTAGCTAGTGTACGGATGCTGTGGGTTGGCTAACTAGCTTCTCGCAGCGAATATAGTCAGTCGAAAGTCGCTTTGGGTGTTTTATACTGATTTTAAATTAAAAGCGTAACATACTAAATGGTATTTTCCCCACAATGCCACAATTCTGTCTCGTCATTTTTGTGCTAACGTAACAGAAAGCGTCCCAGAATGTAGGTTAGCCCTGCCCTTGATAGCTTGTTTAGCTAGTCGTTTGAAATTGAAAGAGTTCTGTCACTTTTACCTCAAAGCGTTTTTCTTTTTTCTTTTTTTTTTCTTTTTTGTCTTGTGTCCACATTCCTTTTGTTGTTCCAGCCTGCGGCTACAATAATGGAGAAGCCTCCGTTCAAGCAGAACCAGAACTGCGGGGACTGGGAGCTGAAGGAGAGGCTGGGAATGGGAGGCTTCGCTCATGTTTACCTCTACCAGCACCGAGTGAGTCCTTCAGCCCTCTGACATCTCATCTGTGTGCTGTTTAAACTGGTACCAATTACAAAAAACAACAGTTTATTAAATTAATGTTATAATTTGAAAAGAACGAGCAGTGCAGAGGGGTGGAAATTCATCGTGAAGATAAAAATAACAGTTTTAGGTAAACTAAAAAGTATAATTTCATTGGAGGCCCATTTTACAAGCTATACACATTACTGGAATATGTTATTGATTCAGTAGTGTTTGCATCCCTTTAATGTAGCACATGAAAATAATTTACTCTGTAAATTGGGTAACTTTGTTTAAGACGGGAGAAAAACATTAACAAAACTATTGTTTTTTGTGTTTGTATAGTATTAAAATCCATTCACTGTCTTCAAATATTAGTGTATTTCTTAAGCCAGGTGTTTCAAAATATCTGTTGCTTTGAGACATTGGTACAAAAAACTTCAGTGTCGAAGGAAACAAGAACCCGTCTGTCTTCTCTGTCCATAATACAAGCATGTTAGTCCTCAGCAAAGAGCCCTTTATTTATATTTATTTAGTCAAGTGTCATCTCAGAGGTTTGAACATTCCTGTTGGTTGGTTTCCTGCTTCTGTCTCCTTCCATGTGCACCAAACAGTCYAAAAAAAGGCAGCTAAACAAAGAATTCATAATAAATTTGCCACAAAATACAACACAGCCTTAAAGATGTCTGTTTTTATAAATAAAATGATTTCTGCGCAACAGTTTCAAAATTTGTTTACTTATTTCTAGATTTGTTCATTTATTTATTTAAACGTTATAAATCTATATACAACCATTTGTTTACCCTAACATTTCTGAATTTCTGAAGAATATATTTCTCATATCTTCCATATTATTATTTTAATTTATCATATTCAAAGATGAGTATCTTATTTTACTTTCTTCTTTTTTTTTGTGCTGTGACTAATAAAATATTTTTTTATTTTTAAGGGAACTCACGAGAAACTTGCAGTGAAAATGTGCCGCCTGGAGCTCACTCCAAGAAATAAGGACAGATGGAGCAAAGAAATACAGATCATGAAAAAGTTAGTACCTAAAGTAGTAATATATATTTTTTTATTTATGTATTTGATGTTAATTGTTGTATATATGTATCATCTATGATACAAAACAACTGGATTATACAGTATTCATTAATTGACGTAGAATTTCTGTTTAAAAGTATTCGAACTTGAATCAAAACCATTGAAACATTTTAACATCTGTTATGACTTGAAATTATTGCGTCTTTGTTTATTTAAGCTTTGATTTCAGAACCCAGAGATGTGTTGATGAAGATGTTTTGTTATAGATGACAAAATAACGCAGTGATGTCATCGCGACTTGCTATCCTTCCCCTCAGATTGGATCATATTAAYGTTGTGACGGCTCAAGACGTCCCAGATGAAATCAAACACATCGCCTTGAACGATCTTCCACTCTTGGCCATGGAGTACTGCTCCAGAGGGGACCTGAGAAATGTGAGAAACTCTCTGACTTTTCTTTAAGTTAAAGTCCAGCCTGAAGGTTTGGCTTGATGCTCCGGGAAATTATTCACAAAAGTCTCAAAATTATAGAATTTATCAGAACTTTGACATTTCTGTTTTAAGTTTCCTTTAAGAGCATTATAAAAATGTGTCACTTTAAGAAAGTGTTCTTTTTTTTTTTTTGTTCCTGTGTAAAAGATTGTTTTTGTAACAAACWGCATGTTTTAAAATGATTTTTATTGTTGCAGGTGCTGAGCAGACCTGAAAACTGCTGCGGTCTGAAGGAGAGCGAAGTTCTTCTTTTACTCAACGATGTTGGTACGTTTTGCCTTTTATTCCCTTTTCATTATTTTCAGTCAGATCTGACCTTTTAGAGGTTTTTTTTAATCCCCACCGTCTGATCCAGGATCTGGTATCCAGTATCTGCATGAAAACAAGATCATTCACAGAGACCTAAAACCTGAAAACATTGTGCTCCAGGACTACAACGGAAAGGTAAACAGCTGTGTTCCTCTCTGCTGTTTGACTTCATGTCTCTGAAACTAAACCAGTTTAATTTACTCCTCCRTCTACAGCTGGTTCACAAGATCATCGACTTGGGTTACGCCAAAGACCTGGACCAGGGGAGTCTGTGTACGTCCTTCGTCGGAACACTTCAGTACCTGGTAAACACCTCGTCTAACTAATATTTAATAGTCATATAAATTTATTTAATGTAGCTAATGTGTTACAACAATGGCTTCTCTTGTCTCTGCAGGCGCCTGAGCTGTTTGAGAACAAGGCGTACAGTGTTACCGTCGACTACTGGAGCTTCGGCACCATGATCTTTGAGTGCAGCTGTGGTTTCCGTCCCTTCCTGCACAACCTGCAGCCTGTTCAGTGGTGAGATGTCCCCACGGTTTATGCGGGAGTGATTAGTTATACTAGTTATACCAGACAGACAAGCTGGATGACAAGACCAAAAACTTAGATCTCTGTGTTGAAGCCTTGTAAAAGTGATGTTTATTCACTGTATTAATGCTTGTTGGTCTTTTGCACAGTGCAAAATAACTAAAAATTGCCAATTTTTTGTTCTCCAGACAGACTAATTTCTGGCTTTAAAATTCTTTTTTTAGTCAAAGGGTTTATATTACAATCAGAACATTATAACAGGTTAAATAATAATTTACCATTATGTTTCATACAGAATTTCTATCCAACAGCTTATTTGTAGTCCTTGTCTGAGGCTGTGGTCCATAAAAGTACTTCCTTGTGTGCTCTTAATATTTTTTCCTTTATATTTTATCTCTGTTTGCACGCCAAACAACTCTACCTCTCAATCATTACATAAATCAGAATCAGAATATTTGTCATTCACACACAACATCAAGATGCAGTGCAGAATGAAATTTGCAGTTTAGAACATCCGTCCGGAGAAACACACGCACATGACAAACATGGGGGAACGAATGTCCAGGATCTTTGCAGCTTAGAATACACACACAGTGAAGGGTGAGTTAAAAAAAGAGCTTTGATCCTGTGTTTTAAATAGAAACACACAAACATACGCTCAAAAAAATGCTCTGCATAGAGCAAGTCAGCTAAGGAGGGGAGGGGGTGGGGGGTCAAAACACATGGTATGGGGAAGGGTTCAGCGAAGCCGGTGACATTCAGGGCAGAACTCTGTGTTGGAACCAATCAGAAGACCTCCAGAGTCCAAACAAGTTGTTATCAGTCGAAGCACAAGTCACTAGAGTTCAGTTCTCTGTGTCCACCCAAACGCGGCCTTCAGACCGATCCGAGCACGGGTGGAGCAGGTGGGGATGGGGCGGGGGAGTCGAGGCTTCCTTCCTTCCTTCTAAATAAAAACCAGTGGCAACTGTACATCTTTTTTTCCTGTACTGGACTTAATGACTGAGTTTGAATCATTTTGCACACCCGCTCATATCATGAGTCTGTCATGACTCTTTTTCCTGTCATTTATATTTTTCTGCACAGTATCTTGCCTTATTTTTCATTTTTTATCCAATTTCATCTTGATAGCTTGTTATAGTAATGATTATTCTTACTTTTATTTTGCTCTATGTTTATTTTTTATTTTGCTCTATGTTTATTTTTTATTGTTACTGTTTTTAATTCTATTATTATTGCTACAGTTGATAATGTCACATAGAAATATACTGTTTCTGTGGATTGGTGTGTGTATCTGCTGCTACTACACCTGAATTTCCTTGTGCGGGACAGACACTGTTTCTATTCTATTCTATTCTAATACTTACTTGAACAGTTGCTGCTGTAATAATTGCAATTTCCCCCCGGGATCAATAAAGTATTCTGATTCTGAAAAATAACAAATGATCACATATCTTTATTAAGCAGAATCTAACTGTGATGGGAGCACTTCTGCTCCTGAACAGATTTAAGGTTTGATGTGTGTTAATTCTGTTTTTTTATTTTTATTTTTACAGGGCCAGCAAAGTGAAGCACAAAGGTCCAAAAGACATCATGGCTGTAGAGGAACCGAACGGTGAAGTCCGGTTCTCGACACATCTCCCCTACCCGAACAATCTCAGCAGGTCAGCAGGATGATCACCTGTTCTGATCCTCACCTGTACGACCAGGAGGAAGTTTTTTTTTTTTTAATCAGCCGCTCATTGGTGGTTTTGTTCTGTAGGACTCTGCTGGAGCCRATGGAGACCCTCCTTCAGCTGATGCTGAAGTGGATTCCACAGCAGAGAGGGGGCGCAGTAAACCCTCAAACCAAGAAACCACAGTGTTTTGACCTAATTGATGACATACTAACAATGAAGGTGAGTTTCTGGAGGATCTGTTTATCTTTACAGAAAAATCTCCTAATTTTAAAACAATTGTTGTTTTAGGTCGTCCACATCCTCAACATGACCACCGCTCAGGTCCACTCCTTCAAGCTGACTCCACACGAGAGTCTCCACAGTCTGCAGCTGAGAATCGAGGCCGAAACCAAGATCGAGGTGATGAACCAGGAGCTGCTGCAGGAGACCGGCGTGTCTCTGGACCCCAGGAAGCCGGCAGCTCAGTGTGTCCTGGATGGAGTGGTACGTAGCTGAGGCGGAGATTTAAAGATGTTCCTGTCTGACGTCAGGTTGCTTTTATTAATCTGTAGACRTCTTTCTGGTTCATCCTAATGATTTGTAGCAAAACGTGGTTTTACTCAACATGAAGAGTTCTGGCTTCTTCTGTTGGAACTTTTTATTTAAATTAGATCATTTTTTAACTAGACAAATTATGTCTTCTTCAAAAGTCAGTAAATGAATTGACTGAAAGAGCTGAAACTTAAGCAGAACACTAGTCTACCTATCAACTTTAAGGAACAAGGCATATTTAGAAAGAAAAACAAAAGAGAAATGCTGAGTCAGCGTTCACACAGCTGTAAGGCTTGTTTGAACTTCAGGAATCTCGTTGATTTTTTGATAAGTCATTTCCTTCTTTCTTTCCTCTGCAGAGAGGTTGGGACAGCTACATCGTCTACTTGTTTGACAAAAGCATCACAAACTACTCCGGACCTCTGAACGCCAGACGGCTGCCTGAGAAGGTCAACAGTATTGGTGAGTTTATTTATTGTTGTGTTATCATAAATACAACTTTTAAGTTTATTTCAAATGCTTCCCTGAGATTTTGAGTGTCGGTCCTTCTCTCTTCAGGTGAACTAAGTGTCACGTTTTTAACTTTGCAGTACAAGATTCCAAAGCGCCACTTCCTCTGATTCTGTTAAAGAAAGTCTGGGGTGAAGCTGTGAGCTACATCTGTGGTCTGAAGGATGACTACAGCAGACTCTTCCAGGGCCAGAGAGCCGCCATGTGAGTCACAACTCATTCATAAATATTTTACTGCATGTCATGAGATAAATAAGCCAGGATCCCCAATCACTGGGCCAAAGACTGGTACCAGTCCATGGATCAGTTGAAGCCAGGCTAGACGGAAATGACAAAAATGTCTTTTATAAAAGCTGCATAATTATTATTATTATTTTTTACATCAGCATACCGGATATTAAATTTAGAAAAGCAACCTTATCTGCACTACTTTTCATATACTAGCAAACCTAGTAGCTAACAAACCCTCAAGCTAACTTAGCAATCCAGCAAGCTAACTTAGCAATCCTACAAGCTAACTTAGCAATCCAGCAAGCTAACTTAGCAATCCTACA
The DNA here is from genome assembly GCF_001266775.1 of Austrofundulus limnaeus. NCBI lineage: Eukaryota > Metazoa > Chordata > Actinopteri > Cyprinodontiformes > Rivulidae > Austrofundulus > Austrofundulus limnaeus. The sequence goes on along the minus strand of NW_013952521.1, from coordinate 769,562 downwards.
AGCTAACTTAGCAATCCTACAAGCTAACTTAGCAATCCTACAAGCTAACTTAGCAAACTTAGCAATCCTACAAGCTAACTTAGCAATCCTACAAGCTAACACAGCAATCATTATTAGGGCTAGGTATCGATTCAGATTTCCCAAATTGATTTGATTCACAGGGGCTCGATTTGATTCACGACAATTCATGATTCAGTTTGAATGATTTTTAAATTAGTTAAGGATATCATGCAGTAACACATTTACTTTGGTATAGAAGACATTCTCAAAGGAAATAATTCTGCAAATACAGTAGTAGAAACTAATTCTAACTTGGTGCATTGGTGAAATTATAAACATTAAGGACAAACTTGTAAATTGGAGTTTAATCTTGAAACAAAACTGTCTCAAGTTTCAAAGGATTTAAACTGAAAAGGAATTGCAAGAGAAGGTGTTGTTGGATACATTAGTTTTTTAAGAAACTAAGAATAATTTTTTGATCATTAAGAAGTGATGTAATAAGGTTACAAGAGAAGAGGTGGGCTAATATAAATATACTTCTGCCCACTCTTTCGAGTGTATGAAAACTGTATATTTGTAATGTTTCTGTTCAATAAAACTTAACAAGAAAAAAGAAAAAGAGTACTTCAGCTAAAATATTCCATCACTGTGAATTACATTAGGATGTTTCTTAAATTTATAAATAGTATTTTAACAAAACTAAATGATTTTGTTAGACTGTCATCTTTCACACATTTATACATGCAGAGGASAACAGTTTCAGTCAGATGTTGACAGACTGAAGTTTTGGTTCGAGCCGCTCGAAGCTTCGTTTCCCGCTACCACGTCCGAGCGCAAATCTTTGCAAACAAAAGTCATCATGGCCTSTGTTATCTTTAAGTTCTGCTGAGAATCATCTGGTAATGTTAGTGATTCTTTTGTTTCTTTTGTTATGCACCAGACAACTTGTTGTCGGGAGCTAACGTTAGTGCTGACCGTCMACTGGATGTAAACCTACGGCAACCCAGTAGTGACACACAACATGGAAACACGCAGCTTCATCGCACACAACACCCATGAGGAAAAAATCGATCTCATGACTTTTGAATCAATCTTCCCAAATTTGAATGAGAATCGATTAAATAATTTTTTTTAACCCAGTCCTAATCATTATCATATTGATATTGATGCATTGTTATGAACATTGTTGTTCACCTTCAGTCTGTCTTTTTCCTCCTCCTCTTCCTCCAGGTTGAGTCTCCTGCGCTACAACACCAACCTGACCAGGTATAAAAACAGCATGTTCGGTTTCTCTCAGCAGTTAAAGGCTAAGCTGGACTTCTTTAAGAGCAGCATCCAGTACGATCTGGAAAAGTACAGCGACCAAATGCATTATGGGATATGTGAGTGCCTCCTGCAGCTGTTTGTGCTTCATGCTGTTTTGTACTTTTTAAACACCAAACAAGATTTTTTTTTTCTTTAAAGCCTCTGAGAAGATGCTGAAAGCTTGGCAGGAGAATGAAGAAAGAGCTGCAGCTTTTTCACAGGTAAAGAGGATTTAAACTTCTTTTTTAATGCTCTGTGTTGGTGGTTAGTAAACTGTTTTACTGCTGTTTCCTGTTTGTCATGCAGGTGGCAGAGGTGACCCATCTGGACGATGAGATCATGGCTCTGCACTCTGAGATCGTTGAACTCCAGAGGAGCCCGTACGCCCGGCGCCAAGGAGACAAGATGGAGCAGCTGTAGGTGTAGACAGACATCTAAAGATCTTTGTGCTGCTCTAAAGGCAAACAAACCCAAGTTAAATGTCATTAAATTTTAATCGTTTTTATTTGGTTTTGTTTGGTGCAGAGAAGAAAAAGCGATTGAGCTCTACAAACAGCTGAAGATGAAATGTAAAGGTAAGAAACTACTTTTTATTGTCAGCACAACACATAAAAACGTTATTTGACCGGATGGTTTTCTCTCAGTGCCCGACTCAGATGGGACCAGCGACAGCTCCGAGATGGTGAAGGCCATCGTCCTGACGGTTCAGAACCAGGACAAGGTCCTCAAAGATCTGTACACCCACCTCAGGTAAGACCGGAGCGTTAAGAACTTCAAACCTTTCAGGTTAAAGGTTCAAAGTCACAAATCGTCTCACCCTCACAGTAAGATCCTGATCAGCAAGCAGAAGATTATCGACTTGTTTCCAAAAATCGAGAAAACCCTGGAGAGCATCAAGGATGCAGACAACACGGTGATGCAGATGCAGATCAAGAGACAGAAGGAGTTCTGGCATTTACTCAAGATTGCTTGTGTGAGTATTTCTGTTAAGCTTCCTGCAGAGTCATCTACTGGAGATGTTTACTACTCCTCTCATTTCAACAATTTATTTTTATTTATTTTATTTAGAAATTTAATAATTTCATTTGTAACAATTATATACACAACGAACAAAAAAACATTTAATTTTATACAATTCAATATATTATAAACACAGTGATCTGAGACAGAACAGGGACCCAGCTAACAATCAGAATGACTAACAGCTGTGCAAAGCTGGCCTTTAAAGTCAGAGAGGGGAGACAGTGCAAGGAACCAGCAACCTCTTGTTGCTCATTTAATGGGCGGGGCTTGTTCCCGTTGTCCCATCCAGCCAATCAGATAAAAGAAACTGCTGCAATGAGACACACGTTTTTATGTTAGGATGAAGCCTGCAGCTTATAAGACAAAACAAACTTTTGAAGATTTAGTTTTCCTGATGGAGATGCTCCTTATCAGGCAGCTTCACACCTCCAGGTGGTGCTGTTGATCCAGTTTCACGGACACAGCTGCTACTTTTTTAATCCAAATACATACACAGACCGACCTAAAAGCAAAAAATAAACTGTAGTTTTGCTTCATTTTAACAGTTAACTTGAAGGGGCGGGTTTTAACTGTAACCCCCACGATCAGCTGTAGTTTATAAACATGACCTTTGACCTTCTGAGCAGCTGGAGCTCATTTTTCCCAGCAGTTGTTTCTATCACCTCGGGTTTATCTCTTTACTCAGTGGTCTGATCTTTYTTCTCCTCCAACAGGCCCAGAACTCGTCCCGGAACTCGATCGCGGCGAGTCCGGACTCATCCAACCTGCTGCAGGTCTCTCAGTGGTCTCAGTCGGCGCAGCCCGTCAGCTCCCCTCATCCCCTGACCTCCTTACCTGGGCCCAACGACAGGTAAATGTTTCCACTCACACGTTCACGTCTGTCCTGTTTGTAACAATAAATGAATCCTTTAAATGTGATTTTCTGCTCTTGTTCCAGTGATGCTGCTCCTCGACTCCTGCAGGAGAACCAGAAGTACCTCAGTCAGCTGACCAGCCTGATGCAGGAGGCTGCAGACGAGCAGGCCAACAGCATCGTGGTGAGTTTTTTATTTTCATCRGGAAACGGCAACATTTAAAGAACTAAAAACTGAACCTTACACTTTAAAGATGATTTTATTTAATAAAAATTAAACGTCTTTATTTTTAACATTCATAAACAGACAAATATTCAATAACACAAACAGAAAAGCTGCACATTTTAAGCTGAAAAAACTCAAAGTTTCAGCCTGAAGTTATTTGTGGTCAAAGGGCCTCTGCTGGGGGACCAAAGGATCGCATGTTTTAAACCAGAACTTCCTCTTTCAAAATAAAAGCTTGTTGTGATGTTGGAGAGCTGAGGAGAAGAGCTACGTTTAATCAGAACATTCCTGGTCCAGGTCTCTGTAGGACCACAACATTCCTGGTCCAGGTCTCTGTAGAACCAGGACTCTGACTAAAACATTTGGTTCAGTTTAGATTTGGAGGGAGAATTAAATGCACGTTTATTTGTTTTTGTTTTTGTTTAAAGGACCAGGACTGGAGCTGGACGAAATACGAAACTTTAACGACAAAATTAAAAAAGCGAAACGCATAAGMCCCGCCACCTTTTGCCCTTTCCGACCTGTTCTCCGACTAACACTAAGGACTGTAAGTCGTCATCGCAGCGCAGTGGCTTTGTACAGATTTGTACCCAGGAGGTCCAGAGAGAAACCAGATTCCTGAGCGTCTCGGGAACCAAACAGACTCGTTCTTGTTCTCTCCTGGTGGGTGTCGGCTCCCATCGTCTCGCACGGTGGAAGATTTAAAGAATCTTGTTTTTATACCTGAAAAAGATGAAGCTGTTTGTCCTTTTCGTCATGCTGCACAATACTCATCTTCATCATCATCATCGTTCTTTACTGTAACGTCGAGCGAACTGTAGCACCGGATCCATCACACAGGAAGTGGTTCTGAGGTCAAAGGTCGAGGAGATGGAAAATCAAGCAAACTGCACTTTCATGTAGCCTCTGAAGAGACGAAAACAAGCTGCCAAAACAAACAAAAACAAACTGCTCGTCTTCAGTTTGAGGGGAAATGATCTGTATGTTCCTGAATAATAATGTTTTATTTCATGCCTTGTACATGGCTGGCCATCGTGTTGACACATCTGTAACTGTTTTACGTTCAGCCCAGGGTCTGAGCTGCTTCCATCGGAGAAAAAAAACTAATTATCCTGTTTACGATTCACAGACGTCTCAAAGAAGCAAAATATGCAAAATTTTAAAAAATTAATCAATAAGAAGAGAAGTTTTCCTCAAAGCCTGGTGATTATTTATGAGCAAATATAAAGAAATTAAGTGAAGTTATATTTAATAACAAATTGTTTTTAGTTTCTGGGATTTTGTTTATTTATCAGCAGACAAAAATAAACAAATCATCTTAGGTTCTGAGTGACGACACAAATATCTGCTAGAATAGAGAAACAGAAATAAGATCTTTGACAGAAAATAAACCGTTTGTGAACCAAAATTAAAACTTTCAGTCAAAATTATTTATATTAAAACATATTTTCTCCACATTAGAGCAAATAACCTTAAAAAGACATCACTAGTTTATATTATTTCATAAAAATTTATTTTCAAATCAGCCAAAAACATTCCTGAATAGACAATCTGTACAAAAGATTTAATTATTGATAAAATACGAAATAATAATAAATATTTAAATAGATTGTTGCTCTGATTATTGGCTGCAGGTTTTTCAGCGACTCGGTGTTCAAACCAAATGAAAACAGTTAATCTGTAACAGATTAGCAGTCGGTTCTAATAGATTTAATCCTTGCGGGCTGTGTAACTGTAACGCGGGCCATATCTGGCCCACAGACCTTGACTTTGACACAGGACCGCAAAGCTAAAAGAAAATGATATAACTGTCAGACTTTGAGGAAAAGTAAAAAAAATAAAAATCTGAGTTTGTCCTTAAAAAAATATCAGATTTGGTTCATTTTAACCAAACATCAGATTGAAATAATCCGATGATGTGAATGTAGGAAAATCTGAACTCCAACTCTATTTTAAAAGAATCTGGTCAAAATAATAAAAACAGTTTGTATAGAAAATTTAATTAAATATTTGATGTTTTTTTAATGGATTCATTGTTCCAAACCTGTTTTCTTCCATCCATCCCATAATAGCACCGTCTCATCACTCATGCAGGTYTAAACAGTCTGGTTTTGATATGAATTCAGATTATTTGTGATGAGTTAAGGTTCAGATGTATTTATGAAGTTAAAGTGCAATGACTAAAACAATCTTTTCTTTTGTATTTAAGTCTTTTTGATTATTTTACGTTGAATATTGTTTCCATCTGCTGGTCTGAATCTGTCTTTTTCACTGTATGAATGTTTACCGCCCAATAAATAAATGATTTTGGCACCTTTTTCTTCTCTGGGACTCGCTTTTCTTCTTCCAGGTTTGAAAAAATAAAAACTGATCCAGACCACGTTTCCAGCATGCAGCTCAGGTTTCCTTTGGTCCAGACTAAAGTTTGTCTGCAGCTTTTATTAGTCTGAAGTGTCAAAACTTTGCAGAAATATTAACGAATTAAAGCTTAAAAAGGACGTCCTTGCTCCAGTTTCAGGGKCCTCCTGTCGGGTCGCTGCAGAACCCGCCGGGCGTGTTTCAGTTTGATACAGACTCGAACCTTTTTCACGTCTGCACACGTCGAAATATTTAAAACCTGGTTTGTTTTATCTGAAATGTTGCAATCTTTTTGTGGCTTGTCTTAGGACCTGGAGTTTAGATGTAAACTAACGAACAGCTGGCTGCAGGTTGGAGTCCAGGCTCTGATTGTCAGGAAGCTTTTTGGACCGATCCGGTCCAGCAGAAACCGACTCTGTTTAATGTTTGTTGGTTAAGTTAGACGCCACAGATGGATCAAGTTTAAAACACAAAACTGACTAAAATAAAAACAGAAAAGTGTTGAACCTGCTCAATAAAATAAATATAAATGTTCTGAACTGGAACAAGAACTTCAGGTGAGTTGGTGAAGTCCAGGTTTTATCGGGGGAGGTGGAGGACTTGGTTTGGTTCTCTGGACTTGTGGAGTGCTGGGTTTGACCGGAGGTACAGGTGGAGGGCTCGGTTTGGCTTCTTTAATCTAAAAAATAGAATTTAAACATTTTAGGTTTGTTTGGACCAAAACTTGAAGTTTTCATTTGAAGTTCAGGATTTAGTTACAGACTGAGTCACGCAGGACCCCATTAAAAAAAAA
>NW_013952521.1:760146-762994 GCF_001266775.1 Austrofundulus limnaeus | reverse complement strand
GCTAATCAGCTGACTGTGAGAAGATAAAAACTTTAACAAACTTAAGTTTAAATTTTATTAAATCTCTGGACAGAGGTTTTTGTTTCTTTGGTCTAATCATATTATTATTTTACAGGGAACCTGAAATATAAACCTAATTTTAAAAGCTGCGACTAAAAATGTTTTGTCCAAACACTCACCTGTGGTTTGATCAGAGGAGATGCAGGTTTGTTCTGTGTTGAAAAAGAAAGAGAAAAGTTTATGACAAGTTGACCTCTAAACTCCTCCATTCAGACTCGGAATCAGTGTTACCTGTTGGGTTTCAGAGGCTGCTGATGCTGCAGGTTTCTGTGGAGAACAGGAAGTGGTTATGGTGATTTAAAGAAAACCCCAACTAGTTGTAACATTAGACACTATTTGCTTCAACTATAAAATCGAGACTGTAAAAATAATGCAGATTGTTTAGTTTTATAAATATACAGTATATATTGTCACATACTGTTATTTACACCTCAAAATCATGCCAGGTAAATGATAGCACTTAGTGCTCCTCTGCGAGTCTGCGAGCTCTGTCTAGCTTTAAGGTTAACCTTGGACAGTGTCTGGCATTTTAAATAAAACCACATTGACAGAGAGGAAATGATGATAGAGGAAAACAGAGCTGCTTCATTGAAGTAGAACCTTAGCTTAGCCTGTTAGCTTTAGCATTATGCTTTATATAATTTATGGGATCAATAAAGTATCATTCATTCATTCATTAGCTCCCGAGCTACAACGTATGTGGCGATATAGCATTAGCTCCCAAGCTAATACATGTATATGTGGAAATGTATATAATGTTAGCTCCTGAGCTAATACATGTATATGTGGAAATGTATATAATGTTAGCTCCTGAGCTAATACATGTATATGTGGAAATATATATATGTTAGCTCCTGAGCTAATACATGTATATGTGGAAATATATATATAATGTTAGCTCCTGAGCTAATACATGTATAGGTGGAAATATCTACAACGTTAGCTCCTGAGCTAATATATGTATATTTGATGATATAGCGTAAGCTCCCAAGCTATTACATGTATATGTGGAAGTATAACGTTAGCTCTTGAGCTAATACATGTATATTTGATGATATAGCGTTAGCTCCCAAGCCAATACATGTATATGTGGAAGTATAATGTTAGCTCCTGAGCTAATGAATATTTGATGATATACCATTAGCTCCCAAATAAATACATGTTTATTTGGTGATTTAGCGTTAGCTCCTGAGCTAACGCTAATGCAATATATGTGGTGTTAGTTCCTAAGCTAATAGTAATAGTTGAGAGCTAACGTTATATCACCATAATAATGGAAATCTAAAATATTTTCAGTTGCAGGCYGAGTCATTTCTACGTCCTCTCTCTCAAGGTGCTCTGGCTTCTTTTAAAAGGGTTGATTGTCAGATATTGTCCAAAATTAATGTTCAAGCTGGATAGAACTGGCAGTGGAGCACCTAGTAAATGTCATCATTAACCCAGAATGCTTTGCGGCGTCAATAATATGGCGATGTCCGTGTAACAATAAACAGTATTTTTACAGCTAGTTTGACTTGAATCAGGCAGTTTTACCAGTAGAGCAGGTGTGCTGGGAGTCACAACAACAACCAGGGGACTGCAGGCCTGAGTGGACGTGGACTCCACCAGGGTCGGCTGACTGATCTCAGGTCTGTCTTTGAAGATCGGGTTCGGTTTCCCGGGAGCTGACTTCACCTTCCTGTCGACAGACTTTCAATCAGTCAAGGTGCGAAAGACGAAAACAAAAACATCCGAACAGAAGAACCCACCTTCTGTGGACCACGTGGTTCCTCCTCCTGCAGAACATCAGGCCTGCGATCAGCATGACGACCACCAGGAGACTGAAGGAAACTGCACACGCCACAGCCGTGGTCGTATTCTGACCTGCAGGGAAAAAATACACATCTGTGGTTTTAATCAAACTCTCCCCCTCAGCTGGATTACACATCATGTGAATCAGATTAGAAAAGACGAGCAGCTTAAATTCAATAAAATGTTGAGTTTTTTCCTTTCAGTGTTTGTAAAAACCAACACTATGTTTCAGTCTTGAACGCAGCTCGACATGAGATCTGACCATGAAGATAAGAAAAGGGAAAGTTTCATCACGATTAATTTAAAGTTATTTCTTAACTTTGTTTTGTAAGAAGAAAATGTTGCACTTCTTGCTTCCTCTTTTGAAGACAGTTTATCGAGGARYTGTGGCCTTTTTTTTTTTTAAATCAGCTGGTGGTTTTTACTAAGGGTGTATCAGAGGTGACAAGTAACTAAGTACACATACTTTGTTACTTTACTTAAGTAGAAATTTTGGGGTATTTATACTTTAGTGGAGTAATTATTTTTCAGCCTACTTTTTACTTCTACTCCTTACATTTTAATCAATTATCTGCACTTTCTACTCCTTACTTTTTAAAAATGCAAAAAGTATTTCATTTGTATGTAACTTTGACTTGTTTTTATTCCATCTTTTCATTGTTCAGYGGTGGTTCCCAATCTTTTCAGCTTTTGACCCACAAAACACCAGCAGCAGAGACCTGTGCCCCCAGCTGTTGTCGGTTGATAAACATTATTTTCACATCAAATAAACAAGAGCATAGTAACTTTATTTATTACACTATTTTTGTCCATTTTAAATATGCTAATCTTATTATTTTGTAAAAACAAAGGAAAAATGTTCTTAGTTGTCTTTTTTTTTGTGTAATTAATTAAAAATATATATTTTCAGGACCCCACCTTAATGTTTCACTGTGGGTCCCGACCACAACTTTGGGAACCACTGCGCTACAGAACCCTGTGGCACAGCCTAAGCTTT
>NW_013952521.1:745508-757876 GCF_001266775.1 Austrofundulus limnaeus | reverse complement strand
ATCTTGAAGAGAGGGGACTCTAAATGTTATTAAAAGAGTGGTGGAGCAGTGGTCAGTGGTGACGTCTCTCAGAGAAAAGTTCCAAAACCTCCAGGTCTGAGGTCTTTTGTGGATGGATGGATGGATGGATGAATGGACAGATGGACAGATGGACAGACGGATGGACGATGGATGGATGGATGGATGGATGGATGGATGGATGATGGATAGATGGATGGATGGATGGATGGTTGATGGATGGATGGATGGATGGATGGATGGATGGATGGATGGACAGATGGATGGGCAGATGGACAGATTGATGAATGGACAGATGGATGATGGATGGACAGACGGATGGATGGATGGATGGATGGATGGATGGACAGATGGATGGGCAGATGGACAGATTGATGAATGGGCAGATGGACAGATTGATGAATGGACAGATGGACAGAGGTGTTGGACGTACCGTCTCCAAACAGTCTCCAGCAGTGGTGCTGGAGGGTCGGGCAGCGGCCCTCGTGGCAGAAGCCTGGCCCCTGGTTGAAGCAGGGCTCTCCGTTCATCTGGAAGCTGTCTTCCGGACACTCCGGTGATTCTCCACTGCAGTACTCAGGCAGGTCGCAGGCGCCGGAGGACTTCCTGCACAAGCTGCCCGATGCTTTGATCTGTTGGGTTAAGACCAGACCAGACCAGACTCAGGTTTAGGTTCAGGTTTATAATGTWGATGTTTATAAAAGAATTAGCGTGTGCGCTCCTGTTAAACACTTCCTGTTGGTTGAGCTGCAGCTACAGGAAGGAAGTGGCAACCCAGCAGCAACAGGATGGTATTTTCTGTTTCCTGTTATTAAAATTCCGGTGGTCCGCAGAGTCCGATCCCACTGGAGTTGATTAATACAAGACTCTATTTAAAATGAAGTGTTGAGTACCTGGCAGCTCTGGCAGCACTGACCCTCAGAACACTCAGATCCTTCAGTGAGGCGACACGTTGCTGCATCACAACACGGATTGTTACATTCCTGAAAAAACAAATAAACACAAGTTTCATTCTGCCTTCRGCCTGGAATTCCTCCTGGCTGAGGAGACGTGAGCTCATAGGAGAACTATTTGAACTCCTTCAGGATCCACAGCTTCTTCTTTAAAGGCTCAGCCGTGGGTTCTTACCTCGTCTGAGCCGCAGTCACACTCCTCTCCGGGGTCCAGCAGGGCGTTCCCGCAGCGGGGATCCGCGGCCAAGGTTCTGACGGAGGCAGGTCGGTGCAGGCAGTCGGGCAGGGCTCGCTCCATGAATTCAGACAGCTGCCGCACGCTGCAGCCGCTGAAAAACTCTGGGAACACCTGACCTCCGAGTCTGAGCCGTGAGGAGAGACAGAAGGTTTGAATCTGCAGTTTTARCTGGTTGAATAAACAGCTAAACTTCAGCGCCTTACCGCAGTTTTTCTGCCATCACACAGATGCTGCTGTGCGTTGGGCCGCACACGCAGCCTGCGTCGTCATGGGAAAGCCCAAAGTTGTGCCCCATCTCGTGAGCCATGGTGGAGGCGAGGCCCAGCGGGTCGTCCTGGTGGTCCTGGAGAAGACGTGACGTTCTGACGCTTTAAACTCCAGAAATAACAAATAACAAAATAACAAAATCAGCCGGTTCAAAGAGGGCGACGCCCACCTGGTTGACTCCGCCTGAGTTCTCGGTGCACATGGCGTACTTGTTGGCCAGTCCCACGGTCTCCTTCTCAAAGGTCGTGCCTCTGTGGGAGGACGAGAGTTCAACRTGAGCTCAAAACCTTTCAGCCTCACAGATTCCAGCACCGATCAGCCCGTCCTCACGTCACAAACTGAGCGTTGTCGTGCTTCGTCCTGAGGAGGAGGTCCGCTTTACGCCACGCCAGGAAGTTGTCCAGGGTGGTTTCGGCCGTCGCGTCCACGCTGATGTAATCTCTGTAGGACCAGACCTCCAAACCCACCAGCAAGATGCGGACGTTCAGAGTCCGGTAGAGCTGCAGGTGAAGGTCAGGAGGTCAGGAGGGGATTTAAGGTTACATTTACCACYGAAGGCTGAAAACAACAACGTTACATTGTCGATGTGATTCACGGCTCCACGAATACGAGAGTTCGTCTGTGTTCCGTACTTTTTGTACTGCAGGAGAAGAAGAAACATCAGATTTTTATTGTTTTAGAAATGGAGTTTTATATAACAACTACAGTGAGTGTAGACCAGGTGAACAGACACCATTRCTGTACATGTTGGCAAACGAGCCAACAATGAGGGCAAAACTGGTAAAATTATATATATTATCTTATTTACCTCGATGTGGGTGTGATCTGACCAGAACTGAAGCTAAAAATTTAACAGTTTAAAGATAAAATAAGCTTTTAAAGATGATTTATTTATAACTGGTTAGCAGATATTAGCTTCTATTATAATAATAATTTTATTTGAAAAGCGACTTTCAGGACACCCAAGGACACTTACAGCTTTAGGCACATCGTAGGAGAATGTGAGAAAATACAAAGACAAGCAGGCATGAGTTACAGAGCATGGATTACAAATGAAGTTAAGATGGATATGCTVMTCTAAAGAGATGTGTTTTCAAAGCAGTCTTGAACACAGGAAGAGAGGTGGTGTTTCTTAGGTCAGGTGGTAGAGAGTTCCAGATGAGAGGAGCAGAACAGGTGAAGGCCCTGCTCCCTATGGTGGAGAGGCGGGCAGTGGGTACTTGGAGGTTTAGGGAAGAAGAGGATCTGAGAGAGCGGGAGGGGATGGAGATGTGTACGAGGTCGGACATGTAAGAAGGGGCAAGATGGTGGATAGCTTTGAACGTGAGAAGAAGAATTTTAAGGCAATGCGTGATTTGACAGAGAGCCAGTAGAGCTGCTGCAGGACTGGAGTGATGTGGTTATGGSAGGAGGTTTGGGTGATGACACGTGCARCCGAGTTCTGGACCATCTGAAGCTTATGGAGGGATTTGTTGGGGAGGCCAAAGAGAAGAGCGTTGCAGTAGTCGATCCGTGAGGTCACAAGACTGTGGACAAGGATGGCTGTGGTGCGGGGTGTGAGAGAAGGACGGAGACGGTTGATATTTCTGAGGTGGAAGTAGGCAGACYGAGTAACATTACTGATGTGAGCAGTGAAGGAGAGAGTGGTGTCGAGGATGATGACACCAAGACTCTTGACCTGAGGGGAGGGGGTTAGCAGAGAGTTGTTGATAGGGATAAGGAGATTATTCGATTTTGAGTTTGAATTTTTAGTGCCGACAAGGATGATTTCTGTTTTATCACTATTCAGCTGAAGGAAATTGTCTGAAAACCAGTGATTGAGTTMATTGAGACAGTCAGAGAGGATGGAGGGAGGGTGTGTGGAGTTTGRCTTGGTTGACAGGTAGAGCTGTGTGTCATCGGCATAACAATGGAAACGGACACCAAACTTGCGGAAAATGTGACCAAGAGGAAGGAGGTAAGTAATGAAGAGAAGGGGTCCAAGGACAGAGCCTTGGGGCACGCCGGTGGAGACGGGGGATGACTCAGAGCGGAAGGATTTAATCTGGATGAGCTGAGTGCGGTCAGAAAGATAAGATTTGAACCAGCCAAATGCAGTAYCTGAGATGCCMATGGATGTGAGTCTGTTGAGGAGAATAGAATGAGATTGTATCAAAAGCAGCACTTAGGTCAAAGAGGATGWGGATGGACAGGAGATTAGAGTCGGCAGCAAGGAGAAGATCATTGGTGATTTTTATGAGGGCGGTTTCGGTGCTGTGGTGGGGGCGAAAACCAGATTGARACTCCTCATAAAGGTTATTGTTGGAAAGGTGAGAGTGGAGTTGACTGGCAACAACTTTTTCCAGTATCTTGGAGATGAMGRGCAGGTTAGAGATTGGACGAAGATTACTGAAGTTACTTGGGTCAAGACCGGGTTTCTTGATGATGGGGGTAATGGCTGCAGATTTAAAAGCTGTGGGAACAATACCAGAGGTCAAGGAGGAGTGGATAATTGTGGTGATGATAGGGAGCAGAGACGGGAGGCAGGATTTAACAAGAGCAGTTGAGAATGGATTGAGCTGGCAGGAAGAGGGCTTAGACTTACTAATGATATCAGAGATATCAGTGGKGGGGGTGCAGATAGGTGGATGGGGAGAGGGGGGAGTTCGACAAGAGAGATGCTAGCAGTGATTGGCCCAAGGTGTGGCTTCTGTAGCATATTGTTATTCAGAATGTAGCACTGCTCAATCATGCTACAATTTAACACAAATTATTAAATATTTTAAGCTGGTTTTACCACTGATTTATGTAAAATAATAAAATAGTAAAGTATATATGTATTTTTAAAATAATATTATATATTTAACTATTTTTAGGATTTCTGTTGGACAAATCTGACCTGGCTAATAACAGTAGAGAAATGTTTCATCCTATAGCCAGGTATGAAGTGTTGACTGGTAAATATTAATTATTGTTATGACAGTAAGAAATAATAAATATATTTAATTATTAGTTAAAATCATTATTATTCAACTAGCTAAAAAGTTATTGACTCCCATCAGGTCTGGTTTAGATCACTGTTACTTATAAATTATATATTCTCATCTAATCACGTGCTGTTTTTTGATTGTTGAATTAAATTAATATAATTAACAATTATAATAGTTTTTTTTGTAAAAATATTACAAATAAATTGTGACAGATCCAGTTGGGCTTATTGTGAATCAAGCAGTTGCTCCTCCATGTTGTCACAGATGCTAACGGAGCACAGGACAGGCGCGGCTCAGTCTAGTGTGATTTAACTCTGTGGTTTTTAAACGTTTGAAGCTGCGATGTGAATAATATGGAATAATATTCACCTCGGTGTTGTCCACCACCACAAACAGCTCCACAAACCTCTGAGGACCGGAGAGCTGCTCTGCGTTCTGAAGACACAGAAAAATAATCAGTAAGGATTACAGACAGACTGCTCACCCCAAGGTCAGACCGTACAATCAGAGAACGTCTCAGACTCCACAGTTAACTGGTAAAAGGTCATGAAGAGACAACAGGAAATGTTTGTAAATAAAGTTAAATATTTTGAAAAACAAAAGTTGCGTCATCCACCGCCTGAATGAGCCAAACAGTTTAATATATAAACAGCTAAAACAAGCAGAAGTGGTTAAACTGTTGTGAACAGAAAAATAACAAAAACAGGAAATCGGTGTTGCAAACGCTGACTCAACATTAACGGAAACCTTGTTGCTACAGCGTACCCATGATGTAGACTTGAAACCAGCTGGCTGTGAGATCTGGTCCTGGGTCTGGTCACAGGTGGTGTCGGAGGAGGCGGAGCCACAGCCGGACCCGCCAYTGGTCTTCAGGTGTTCTCGTTTATAAAGAGCATGGTCCTCCTGGTCCGTCTGTCCCAGAGGCTGGATCAGGTACAGCTGCTGTCGGACTCTCAGGAAGCCGCTGCACTCCGGCAGGAAGGAAGGAAGAGGAAAAACTTTCACCTGAAGCACGTAAAGAGCTTCAGATCCTGGATCTGGACCTGCAGCTGCGACAGGAAGCGTGAGGCTGAGAAGTACCTGATGCCTGAACAGATCCCCACGCTGACCGAAGAGTCCGCCTCGCCATCCACGTGTCCGTGGTAGAAACAGTTCTCCTGAAACAGTTCAGACTTTCCTCACAAAGAGACTCTTTGTTTTTAACCGCCATCAAKTTCACGTCTGGAACACAGAGATTTTATCACGACGGGTCGCAGAAGAGCTGAACGTCTTAACTTTACTGAATTCAATTTATCCAATTAAACAAACGTTTAGAATTAAAACTAGGCTGTTTTTGTTTGTTTGTCACTTTATTAATATGTTTATGCTTTAATGCACACATGTCAAAMTCAAGGCCTGCAGGCCAAATAAGGCTCGAGAGCTTTAAAGATGTAYTAATGTCTTAAATAAGCTGCTTTAAAGCCAGCACTGACCATAAACTACATCTCCCATAATGCATTTAGATTATTTTACCTGCTAAATGACAGCCTCCCACCACCAGGTGGGGGTGCTCAGGGTTCAAAAGTAACCGACAGCCAATGAAATTTAACATTTAAAATTTTCATTTCACTGCATTTTCATCAGCTACTACAGGGAAGTGGGAAATTCCCACTTACAAGTCGTAAATTTAAAATGGAACGCCCTTCCAACAGTAATTTCCTGTCAGAAAGTGGGAGAGTCCAGAATTCAAGTCAGATACTCACAACTTAATAGTGAGTAAAACTCTCTTCCTTTTACTTTAATAGTATTTCTGTATTTTTTATTTCACATGTAGTCTGTCATACACGTAGTACTTTTCAGTGTTTATGAGGACGTGTTAAAACGCTGTTTCTATGCAGGAAATACCACGTAGAGCTCAGTTATTGTTTGTTGGTGCTCAGCAATGTGACGTTTCCTGTTTACTTCAAGTTCATGACGACCATAATGCTCATGTGGCCCTCAGTGAAAATGAGTTTGACGTCACTCATCTAGTGTATAATGTTCTAAAATATTAAAAAATTAGGTAAAATAAGTAAAATCTCACCTCAGTCGGTGACGTTGTCACTCTTCTTCCATCGTCTGAATAAAATGTTTCAGTGTAGTTTTCCCCAATAAGATTCCTTTACAAAACAGATTTTAAAAAAGTTTTTATTTTAATGCTTTTATTTTTTTTTTTTTTTTAGGTAGAAATGTAAAATTTACCTGTTTTTTTCCAGATGAACGATGTGGGTTCTCCCTTCGATGGTCAGGCTGTAATGAACTTTATCAGGATAAATCTGAAGATAAATAAAAGAAAGATTTATGTATAAAAACAGCTGTAAACATGTTGATTCTGTGGATGAGGATTAAGGAAACAGAGCAAAAAAGGATTTTTTTTTATGATCTTTATTCTCTTTCAGATGATTTCAGCTCAGTTTTAACATGAAGTTAGATTTAAAACTCTGAAGGGGAGCTCAGTTTCCGAGGTTCTGGCTCCGCCCCCTCACAGGTGAGGCATCCTCACCTGGTTGACCTGCAGGCTCCGGGTCCGTCTCTCCTGATGTCTCTGAGGTCGGACCACCTCGTAGTTCTGAACGTGAGACAGAAGACCAGAACTCTGCCCCAAACAAACTTTAACATGAAGAGAGAACGACACAAAGGTTTAAAACAAATTTCTTTATATTTTACCTCCAAACAGACTTTTCTGTCATTCTTTAAATTGTTTTTTTGTTTAACAGGTTTTCAGCTGCTTTTTGAGTCCATTGTCTGTAATTTTTCTCTTCTTTATGTTCTAACCAGGTGTGTACTGTTCCTACAAAAATATTCAGTTAACAGCTCATTACTGCTGCAAATATGTTGATTTTACAGCTTGAAAACTGTTATAATTAGAATATAATACATATTTTACTGAAGAAACGTGAACAAAACTAATTTAATTAAACTTACCAACAAGAAATATATAAATCTGATTGTTTAATAAATTATTTGTGATAATGGAGTGTGTTTGAAGTTCTAACAAAGAACAATAAAACAAAAAACTTTCCTGTAAAAAGCAAAATATTATAAAATATTTATAAAGTCTCATAGAATAAAGAAGCATTTATTTATTATTATAATTTTTACTTTTAGTCTGTTTTTGTAACTTAAAACTTATGGATTTTCCTAACTTTTTTTTTGCCCCAAACGACACAAATACGTTATTAATGTAATTTAAAGAGAAAAGCAGCAAATAACTTTTTTAAATAGCAACTAGACTTTTCACACAGTTTTAAATATTTATGTCCAGGAAATGGAAGTTATTGTCGTTAATTAAACATTAATGCTCTCTGGAACTTTTCTGCGGACCTGGGCGCAGCTTAGTCTCGTTCTAACAAAATAAAAGTCTTTTTTTGTGTTAAAACATGATAAATTCTTACCCCAAATCAGCCACAGCGACATGTTCTCCACCCGCCGCTCCTCTGTCCGGTTACCAACCCGTAACTAACTCCGTTAATCATCACCGAGGCCCCTCCTGGGGGAGCTGACTTCATCGTCGACTCACACATTTACCGGAAGATAATGAAACATATAAGATAAACGTCAAAACGAGAGAAAAAAAATAAAAATCGTCAAAACGAGCGATTTGCACAACTTCCGGAAATACACATTTCAAAATAAAAACCAGCTCAGGCAACTTTCTCACAAATACGTCGATACTCAGTGTTTCCTTACTTTATGTGTAGTATTAAAACGGTTTTACATTAAATTTAGTTTTCTCGAAATGGTAAAGGTTCAAAAAAGCTGTGTAAATTAATGGTTGGCATACTTCCGGCATCAGATATTTCAAAATAAAAACCAAGCGACTTTTGTGTTCTCGCTAAAGGTTAGTGACTTCAGAAAATTTGCCTCATTCTGGGCTAATGTAATACTGTATCTTACAAACKTCTACATCTGTTATTGCTCCAGTATTACAGTAAATGTGCATATAAATAAGGAAAATAGAAAACGTGTCCGTCAGAAATGACCACTTGGAAACACTTCCTGTAATGGACTTTACAAAATAAAACCCAACTTATTTTACGTGCCCTTTAGTCTGGGTTCATATAGAATCCTGCATTTGTATTTTATTTTATTCACCGTATTTAGTCCTGCATTACTTATAGATACAGAAAAGTCCAGAATATTACTTAAAACAACACATTCATTTATTAGAAAAGTATTAAACAATTATTACTGTAAAAGATTTTTAATTTATTTTTTTAATGTATCAACTTCTCGTAGCTGTCTTGAATAATACAACAAATAGTTCTGAAACAATTTCACTGGATAAAGTTTAAATATTTTAATTCAACTATTAAGACCCAAGCAATTAGTTTTCAAACCAACATACACCCGAAGATTTTTAAAATAATAATGTCTTACACTTATAGAAGACTTAATAATTATTTTAAAAAAACATCTGAAAATGTTTAGTTTGGTGTCTCTTGTAGCATAAAACCATAAAATAGGAGTCTAAATCTGTTCAGGAAGATCTTTAATAAAAAAAACACATTTTGACTGTACATGCTTAAGTTATCGTTTCAGAGCTGAAGTGGTGAAATGATTCTGCACACATTAAGACTACATTTCACATCATAAAACAGAATATACAMAGAAGCTGCTCTGAGTGATGGAGGTCGACTTGTTTCTGAGCGACAAGGAGACGTTTGATCGATGAACAGTTTATTCGTTGACTTTTTACGCTGCAGCTTTCTGATTGCGCTCTACAGCCATCCTCTCCAGCCGCTCTGTGTAGAAGCCGTTAAAGTCCAGCCTGTGGAGTCATTTACTCAAATATCATTTTTGTTTGAAACCAAAGCAAAAGGAGGTACATAGTGAACTGCTGCAGGTAAAAAGGTGGTCACCTGTAGATGATGCTGATCATGCTGTGCTCGCAGTCGTTGGTGCTGTAGATGCTCAGCTTGTCCAGCAGGTCCAGAAGCAGCAGGCTGAAGTTGCTGTCGAACTTACCGATGGTGGCTTCGAAGCCGGCGTCGGACTGAAGACCCTCCGTGTGTTCGGCTAAAAACTGAAGCAGTGGACAGCGACACGAACGCGTCGGTTAACGGGTCACAAAATAGCAGCAAGAAAGAAATTTGTTTTTCCTGTTACCTTTGTGGTCGGCTTCTTCTTCTCCAATTGTTCGGGCTGTTCGCTTGGAGCTGAAGGTGCGCCCACCGTCTCCTGCTCCTGAGAGAGACGCTCCAGCCTCAGGCTCTGAGTGAACCGCTGCACCAATCAAGAACAAAAAGAAAACAAAGTGAATAAAGATGTGTATTATTTCGAAAAATAAGAAAATTGATCCAAYTGTCTTTGATTCAGCTCGTTAGGCCTATTACAGATAACCCAGCGGACTCGTCAGCAACAAACCTGCATGCAGTTAGTGAACATGACGCAGACGGACATGAGTTTGGAGAAGATCCTGAGGAGCTCAGGGTTGGTCAGCATGCAGTCCTTCAGACAGTTGTCCAGGAAGCTGGTGTGATGACAGAGAACGTCGTCGATGTTTGAAGCCTGGTGACCGAGAGCCAACTTTCAGTRTTTCAAAGGGATCCACGATTAGTTGTAACTTTAGACTTTTATTTGATAAACATTTATTTTAACTGTAAAATAAAGAGTGTAAAAATACTGTAGGATGTTTAGTTTGGCATATTTTTAAAAATATATTTTAACACGGACAGAGCCATTTTATTTACACACAAAGCATTCTGGGTAAATGACTATGTGGATAGGTCCTTAGCGTGAGCGAGCTATATCCACCCTGAAGGTTAATCTTGGACAATATCTGATGATCGGCTCTTTTAAATGAAACCAGAGAGCGTTGACAGAGAGGAGAAGGTAGAAATGACTCAGTCTGGAACTGAAAATATGGATGGAGGACAACAGAGCTGCTTCATGGAAGAAGAACCTCAGCTTAGCCTGTTAGCTTTAGCATTAGCCCCGACGCTATCACCATATATAATTATTAGCTCAGCGCTACACATTCTCCTCTCCTCCATCCACATGACAGAGAGGGGAACACAAAATTGACTCAGCCTGCAACTGAAAATATGGAGGACCTCAGTTTAGCTTGTTTGTTGGGCTAGCACTGAGCTAATACATATAAGGCRATATAGCRTCGGCGCTARSGCWAARGCTAACAGGCTAAKCTGAGGTTCTTCTTCCATGAAGCAGCTCTGTTGWCCTCCATCYATATTTTCAGTTVCAGGCTGAGTCATTTCTACCTTCTCCTCTCTGTCAACGCTCTCTGGTTTCATTTAAAAGAGTCGATCATCAGATATTGTCCAAGATTAACCTTCAGGGTGGATATAGCTCACTAGCAGCCTCGCACCGAGGACCTATCCACGTCATCATTTACCCAGAATGCTTTGTGTGTAAATACAATGGCTTCGTCCGTGTAAAAATATACTTTTAAAAATTTACAAAACTAAACATACTACAGTATTTTTACAGTCTTTATTTTACAGTTAAAAATATATATTTATCAAATTAAGTCTAATGTTACAACTAATCGTGGATCCCTTTAAAAAGAAGCTGTCAAACTTTAAAAAGCACCAGGTGCTGAAGCCCTCACCGTCTTCAGGTTGTTCTCCATGACGTGCCAGGTGGGCTCCATCACCTCGAACATCATGTAGTACTGGATGTTCTGCACAAAGTTCAGCATCCGCTGGCGCAGGGCGAACGCAGCTGCAAACCTAAACACAGACAAGTTTATAGGGTTTTTTTTCTGCGTGAAGTTGAACACAAATCAACAGATCTGTTGGCTCACCATTTAGCCGAAGACAAGGAGTACTGCTTGGAATCTTTGTTGCTGATCCACACATTGCAAAGCAGCCGCTCCACGTGTTTACAGTAAAACATGTGTCTGAAAAGCATCTGGTACCTCGTCAGCGCTTTCCTGGGTAAAAAAGCAAACATTAAAGCTTCTAAATCGCTTATTTCCAACTAATTTAAAGACTTTTTACATAGAACTGCTGGGAATAATGTGCCGAAGAAGCTGAAACTAGCAAAATGTTAACAACTGTAGCAAACAAATCTAAAAGCAACTAAATATGTRGTTAAACTAACAAAGAGTCACCTCAAATCTAATAGTAAAGCGATTGCTAAACATATAATGAAGCAAAATGCTAACTAAATTGTAAAAGTAGCAAGTTAAAAGAAAACGTAAGGGTTAGCCAGAGGTAGCAATAGGCAAGCTTAAAGTACTAGAACTCCAGTTAAAATAAGTGAAATGCTAGCTAAAAAGTGAAATGCTAGCTAAAAGGTAAGAACAGGAAAATATTAGTTAAAAGTAGTATCTGAGAATGCTAATAAAAAGTAGCTAAAAGATAAAAGAAGCAAAAGGCAGGAGGGAACACAGTTTGACGGACCTGTTGATGATGAGTGACAGCGGCCACTTGACGATGTAGTCGAAGGAGAAAGCCTCCAACCCACTGAGTGCCACGTCCGTCGGCTCAGCGTTGATGATGGCCTTCTCCTGCTTGGTCTCGATGGCAAGAACCCGCAGCAGCTGAGTGATGACATCATGAGGCATCAAGTCGATCTGAGGAAGGACGAGGAGAAGTTTGGAAAACAGTGCTGACCCAGTTTAACACAAACCGAATAAACTTCTAAACAAAAAAGTTGGACTAAATAAAGATCAGGTTGGGTATGTTGGTCATTTTAATGACCAGGTTGTGTACGTTGTTTTTTTTTAACGATCAGGTTGGGTACATTGGTCGTATTAACAATCAGGTTGGGTAAGTTGGTCGTATTAACAATCAGGTTGGATATGTTGGTCTTATTAACAATCAGGTTGGATACGTTGGTTGTTTTAATGATGAGGTTGTGTATGTTGGTCATATTAATGATGAGGTTGTGTATGTTGGTCATATTAATGATGAGGTTGTGTATGTTGGTCATATTAAT
>NW_013952521.1:742673-744492 GCF_001266775.1 Austrofundulus limnaeus | reverse complement strand
ATGTTGGTCACATTAATGATGAGGTTGTGTATGTTGGTCATATTAATGATCAGGTTGTGTATGTTGGTCATATTAATGATCAGGTTGTGTATGTTGGTCGTATTAATGATCAGGTTGTGTATGTTGGTCATATTAATGATCAGGTTGTGTATGTTGGTCATATTAATGATCAGGTTGTGTATGTTGGTCATATTAAGTTTGATCTGTGCCCACCTTCAGATCATCTTTGAAGGGGTCCGTGTTGGCTGTGCTCATTCTCAGAGCCAGCTCCAGCAGAGCTTCAAGTCTCGGAGGAACGATGTCATCCACTGGCTTCTTCAGCTCCTCCTCTGTCAGGTCCATGAAGTGCACGAAGAAATCTCCTTTGTCCATCAGAAAGTAGTGCTTTATTGATCTGAAGGAAACAGACGATGTTAGTTCAACTCTGTTCTGTCAGTCRGAGATGCTGCTCTGATCTGCTCACCTGAGACGTGACACCAGCTCCTTCTCTTCCATCAGGAAGTCCAGGAGGACCTTGCTGGCGTAGTTGTAGGCCTTCTCTATTTGCTCCACGTAGGCCCGCTCCTTCAGGGTGTACAGAACTTCCTTAGCATCGGGACACGTCACATCCCGGCCACACTCTCGCACCACGTTCAGGTACTTCCCTGTAGAAGAACACATTTAAATCCAGCTTCTGAAGCTTGTTTTATGCAGGTTTTCTTRGTTCTCACCTGTGCTTAATATTTTGTCAGCCATTTTCTGCAGAAAGGAGGGAATCCGGTGCTGGACGATGGTGTACCTCTGGTCCCAGTACTTGTCGTTGTAGTCCTCTTGAATCTTCTCCTTCTGCAGCTCGTGCTCCTCTACCATAAACTCGCTGAGCAAAGCAGAACCGAGACACAAACTGTGAGCGTTTTAAACTGTCCAGAACAAAAGGAATCCTAACTGGAACATTTTGTCCCGTTTAAAYCACATTATGGTGGACAAACACCTGTACGGATCCTTGATGATGCCTCTGTAGATCCACTTCTCCAGAATTTCAAAGTAGGGCACGCTGGCTGCTTTAGTGAGGTAAAGGCAGAGCTCCTGAGCCTGGCTGTCACCCGTGTAGTTAAAGGTCCGATCATGAAGAAGGCTGAGAGTCGACCCGCCCATACAGTCCCCTTTGTCCAACGAGGAGGCTGGGACAGAATGAGAGAAATGACATTATTTATGTATTAAAATAGTCTTTATTGTTCTGTGTTTCTCTGTGCTGCTGATTAATCTGGAGATTCTTGCAAGAATGAATCAGGCAACAAAGTACGATGCTCCTCCTCCTACCGATAGACGCCAGAATCTCCATAGTCCTCATGGTGGGTTGGATGTAAAACCAGAGTTTCTGCAGAGACAGTAGGCCCTGCCGCTGGAGGTGCTCCAGCTGAGTGATGAGGATCAGGTACTCCTTCATCAGAGTCCTCATCGCCGCCGTGAGGGCGTGGTTCACCTGGCCATACTCGAAGGACGACTTCTCCTCGATGAACCTGGACGACAAACGAAAACAATCAGCAGAAATCATTAAATCTACAATTACCAACCAAAATGAGTCCTGATCATTACGCTGAGTCAGCGATAAAACTAAAACAATGGGCTTCACGCAAAAACCGTTCATACAAACAGATTTGATCTTAAGCTGTGCGTACGAGTGATTTAGAAGAATTTGTGGCATTCACCAATTTTCTCGTAATCTAAGATTTTTTTAAGATATGAACAAAATTCACGAGGGGTCCAGACCTGTGGTATATTTTACGAGCAGTCAGTCTGCTGTTATCCAGATGGATTTTCTTCACTAATAACTTTATAT
>NW_013952521.1:733611-742265 GCF_001266775.1 Austrofundulus limnaeus | reverse complement strand
AGATGAATATGATTTAGATTTTTATTTCTGTGATTGTAACGACCCACAGGAGACACGACATTAACAACACATTTCATCCCTCGGCTTTAGCAGCTCCTTTAATTCCACAGCTGACGCTGCTAAAAAAATGACAGATTTTCTTTTCTGGATCTCTGACAACAGGACTTCAACCTCTGAACTTGTAAAGTTCTTCTTTTTTACTTTGCAATGTCATTTATGAAAGGACACTTCCTGGTATGTGGGGCAGGAAGTGTAGCCTTAAATAGTGTTTTTAGGTTCGTAATTAAGCTAATCTCCTCTCCCCGTGCACGAGCACCTGATATGCATTCATCAGTTTACGCAGCTCATTTACACACATTTCCTGAAGATAGAAGAGTTTGTTGAATCTGACATGGCATGCTCGTACGAACCCTTCGTACGAACAAAAGTAAGAGAAATTTAGGATAACAGTACGAACATGTTCCTGCATGAGGCTCAATAAAACTAAAACATGCAAAGGTTAGAAACATTTTGAGAACTGAACCTGACTTCTYACCTTGTTATGGTGGAGTAATACGATGCCACAGGTAAGATTCTGTTCACCAGCTCTTTCACAGACATGTCCAGAGTTGTATCAACGATAAACGAGCGGTTCTGCCTCCCCAGAACAGGCTGAGCCGTGATGTCTCGCCCGTCGACTCCGATGAGAACAAAAAGCAGGTCCTCCACCACAAACTGCTCCTGAGCCGGCAGCGGCAGCGTGCCTGAACACAAAACGTTGAACCATGACTTACTGACTACACCGAGCTGAGGTTAAAGAGGAGACTTCCCRTCTGCGTACCGATGGCCACAGCTGGATCTGCTGCCAGGGCGGGGCTGGTCACGAAGTCTCCGATGAGAGCTGGGCGGTCGTAGACCCAGTTAGGAAACACGGGGTTAGGCTGCGTGGGATTCTTCTTATTGTGTTTGTCTCGTAGCATCTTCCTTGTGACTTCAGCAGGCTGAAGTTGAACCATTACAAAAGAAATCTGTTGAATTCTACTTTTTTTTTCCTCAGAAGCATTGTAACATAGCTCTTCTAGTAAAGATGCATTTTAAGTTCACCAGAGGAGCGTTGGAGCTGGCCGTCACATTGCCRAGCTTCTTCCGCAGCTCATCCAGCTCCTGCATGGACATCTTTGTGCTGGTTTGAGGCAGAGAGAAACTCGTGGTCGAGTTTGTGTTTGCTGAAGACTCAGATCTCTCTTTGGCATTCTGCTGCAGTAACTGAAGCGTCTAGAAATGTCACAAGTTAGAAAAATATAGTTTTCAGTCGTTTGCTCTGGAGAAATTTGAGTAACTCGTAAAATACCCCCATTTTTTACCTCTTTATCCTCACAGAGTTTGGAGAGCAGATACACTAAAGGATCGAGGTTGCGAACATTTTTGGACTTCAGCTCATCATACTTCCTCAAGAAGTCCTCAGGTGTTTTGGAGAACTCTGCTAATTTGACCTGAAAGTGACACAAAGGACAACAATGAGGAACTGATCATAAAAAGTCTGCAGTTTTTGCAAACACTAAGTACTGACCGAATACACAGGTGTGTTATGTGTGTGACCCACCTTGGCACTGTGAGCAGAGACTGTGGTGGTGACGTATGGAGTTCTGTGTTTCTGCAGTAAGTCGATGTATCCTTCCGCTCCATCACCTCCTCGCACCTGCAGGAGGCTGAGCAGCTCGTTCACGTCATGGTGGATCCTGAACTCACTCATGGCTCAGCTGATCTGACATTTCATTGAAGACACAGGGACAGAGGAGCTTAACCCCTAAAGTTTAACCTCACACCTGAGAGTTAGACTGATATTCATTGAAAGAAGGCTTAGGACTAAAATGCGTACAAATACAGAATGATTTTAATGGCTGTTAGCTTCTGTTTGTTGTGATTCGGAGCTAACATGCTAGCTGGCTACAAGAAGGGGATGCTACATGATAGCTAGCTTACCAATACAAAAAATACAACATATATAGACACGTGAAAATGTAAATTAACGTTTCTAAACCACAACTCGATTATAATACAAGTCTGAGATCAGCATTTTACCTTTTGGTCGTATTGAATACAARCAACAGAGCAGCTACAAGGCGCCCACTGCCACTCAAATTCTTCTTCGTTGTCTATTCTAATCGAAGAGTCGATGGCGCCACACCGCCACCCGCTGGTCAAATTAAAACACTACAATTTTAAATTTTATTTATTGACAAAACTGCTACAACTTTAATAAAGAACTAAACAAAAAATATCACATACAATACACAGGGAAACTGACAGGCGATCATTGGAGTTCCGGATTACATGCACATAATCTGTGATTTRCAGGTAGTGTGGCCGAGCGGTCTAAGGCGCTGGATTAAGGCTCCAGTCTCTTCGGGGGCGTGGGTTCGAATCCCACCACTGCCACAATAGCATTTTATGTAGACTAAAAGAGATATCATGAACGTCTATTTCCTAATAAAACAAGATGCAAAATGTAAGTGAAAGAATAATTGGCGTTTTCAAGTAGGGAAAGGTCAGAATGTTTGTGGGAGAAAAGCTTTATGAAGCTTATGTGTGGAGTTTTTAAATTACAAAATGTGCATTTGAGGCTTATGTTCAATATAGATAAAACACAATTTATTTTAGAAATAAATACATTATTTTTATTATCAAAAATAACGAACAATACAAGGTAGTTATCATATGAACTCAAACAAAAGCCAGGGGGACTACTTCACACAAAAACATTAAATAAAGTGCACAAATCAATAGTTTATTTAGCTTTCTTATTATTAGAGTCAGATATATTTGTGATATATTGTTCAAACTCATTCACCAGAAAAGATAGGACAACATTCGTTTCACGCTTTCCTTTCTCGATCTTATTTTGAAATTCGTTAACAGCGGAAGTAAATAGTAATCGTGTTACAACCCGGAAGTATTACCTTCCTCTGACTAACGTTTGAATCGACAAGAATGACCGATTTATCTTTTAAAGAAACGATTAAAAGCGGAGCTGCTACGATCTTCCAGCTGCTGGAGGTCCTACTTGTGTGCTAATCTCCGGTCCTGGAGGTGGATGCGGTCAACGCCCCGATGCTATCGGAGAAAACCCCGCCGCTCTGTTTACATGTCGGCTGTTTCCCCGCAGTGTGTCGTTAACTGATCGTGCTGCCCGTTTGTGTTGTTCAGGAGGAGGAGGGGGGGGAAAATGGCTGAACTGCATGTAGTAGAACCGAGCGGAACCGGCACCATAGATCAGCCCGAGCACCGCGATCACGTACGGGGCTCGATGCGCCTGGCGTCGCCCACACTGGTGGTTCCTCCGCGGGGCACCGGACAGCTCAGCCCCGGCGGCGGCAGGTCGGTGTTCGGCTTCCCGCTGAGGAGTAACCCGAGCTCACCGTCCGAACCGGTGGACAAGCCGGGCTCGCGTTGGGTTCGGCTCAACGTCGGTGGGACCTACTTCATCACGACCAAACAGACGTTATGTAGGGACCCCAAATCTTTCCTGTTCCGACTGTGTCAAGAAGACCCGGACCTGGACTCTGACAAAGTGAGTCTGATCACACTTTTCAGCTGCTGGTGATGCTTAGATTAAGTACCATCTCCACAAAGAGCTGCAATTTAATTTAATGTTGACACGGCTTTGTTTTTATTTAACTAAAATCAATGCTGAAGAAGCAGAAAGTGATTTGTTAATGCTAACTGAAAGCCAAAAGTAACAAATCTTTCTCAAGGGCTCTGGCTAGGAGTAAATAAACCTAACTAAAATCTTTCAAAAAAAAAATAGGCTTTGAAAAAGTAGCTAAAGGTTTGCTAAAAATGTCAGACAGAGAAGATACGGTTAAAAGTTGATATCTAAAAGGTAAACTTAAGAAAAATAAATGAAAACTTAATGTAGCTAAAGGCTARCTAGAAATATCCAAACAAAGCTAGAAAATAAAGGTAATAAAAGGCTACCTAAAAGTRAAACAGCCTTGCTTAAAGCTAAAAATAGTTAAAAAGGTAACAGACTAGATGGAAACAAAAAGCTTTCTTAAGGCTAAAAGTAGCAAAACTCTAGATAAAACAGTATCAAAAGTMTGAAAAGGCTAATCACAGAAGAAGCAAAGGCTAGCTAGAAATATCCAAGGTTAGCTAGCAGGTAAAAGTAGCAAAAGGCTAGCTAAAAGCATCAAAAAGCTAAACTAAAACTAAAAGCAGCAGAAAGCTAGGTTGAACCTGAAGAAAGCAAAAGGCTATCAAACAAAAATTAGCCGAACTATAGCTAACAGTAGGGAAAAAAAAGCTTCATAAAAATAGCCAAAAAGTACCCAAAAAAAACTCAAAGTAGCATAAGAAGAGAAATGTAGAGCTCTGCTGATCAGATTTCAAAGAGAAAAATGGGTTTGAAGGAATAAAAACGTTTGTGTGTGTAAACTTAAATATTACACCACCTTTATTATCACAAAGTATTACAGACGCAGAAGCTATTTGTAAATAAAATTAACTTTTCATTTTTTAGCTTTTGAGCAACAACCGAGCTGAGAGAAAAACTAACGAATCCTGCTGTGTGAAAACGAGCTGCAGAAAGGATGAAGATGTGTGAAATAAAACTACAGACCATCTAATTTGTTTGGTTTAAACCTGAACTACAAACCATTTTAGTTACTCAAACATAAAAAAAAAACTGATATTTTATCTCACTGACTTCCGCCTGGATTGATCACTGAGTGTTTATCTGAGTGTGTTTGGGTCACGATGAGTCAGCGAGTGATTAAATGACTGAGTTTACATCCAGAACCTCTTCAGAACAGTTCTCTCTCATTCAGACTTTTTTTTATTTTAGCATTAAAATACGGCGACATGTTGAAACTGAAGGCAGGAAGATGATCTGTGCAAAGAAATCTTGTATATGTTTCTTTAAAACTTGTGTTTTTCACATGTATTCTTGTTTATTTTAACATTTTTGCAACTGAAGTTCATCTAAGATATAATTTACCCTCACGATCAACCGTTGTTCAGACTTTCTATAATCAGACGAGCATGGTGTGATTACAGGACGAGACGGGGGCCTACCTCATCGACAGGGACCCCACGTACTTCGGCCCCATCCTGAACTACCTTCGACACGGAAAACTGATCATGGATAAGAATCTGGCCGAGGAAGGTAAAAGCCTAAAAGCCATGCCGCAGAGAGCAGCAGCTGTCAGCGAGCACGGCTCTGACGGGTTTGTGTTTCAGGGGTTCTGGAGGAAGCTGAGTTCTACAACATCGCCTCCCTGGTGAGGCTGGTGAAGGAGAGGATACGGGACAATGAGAACCGGACGTCTCAGGTACGGTGGGGGTGGGGCGACCCCGGACTCCCTCCTCGTCCGATCAAACAAAGCCCCTGTCTGTGTTTGGATAATTGCGTTGCGTGTCCCCTCAGGGTCCGGTGAAACACGTGTACCGAGTCCTGCAGTGCCAAGAGGAGGAACTCACRCAGATGGTCTCCACCATGTCGGATGGATGGAAGTTCGAGCAGGTGCAGGGAAAAAACAAAACAAAAACACTTCCTGTCATTTATTAACAAACAAACAAGAAAAAGTCTTAATGACGAATGAATTTCTGAAGCTCCAGCTGTTGATTCTGTAAAAACCTGAGTGAAAAGTTGTTCAGGTTTATTTATTATTATTTTTATCTTTGCTCAGCTCATCAGTATCGGCTCGTCGTATAACTACGGTAACGAGGACCAGGCGGAGTTTCTTTGTGTCGTTTCCCGAGAACTCAACAACTCCACCAACGGCATCGTCATCGAGCCCACCGAGAAGGCCAAGGTGAGCGACCTGCTGATGCTTGATTCCTGGGACCCGAGTCTTTGCGCTAGTAAAAGCCACACCTACGCACTACGACTTCATTTATTTTTTTGATCAAAAGAAAAAAAAACAATGAGTTTCTCTTATACAAAAATCAGATTCTTACATTTCCTACAATATAACAACATGAAAATTTTCCTTATTTCCATTTTTTACAGAGCATAAGAAAAAAACACAACAAAAAATACTATTTAAGGGGTTAGTAACTGAAATTCTTTTAATAAATCGTACAATTTTTTTAGCTTTTGCATTATGCATGTTTCTCAGACACCTTTCAAACATCATTAATTTGTTCATAAGAGCACAGAACGAGGGGGAGCATTTTGTAAATCAACATTTATGTATATATCATGTCGTTACGATTACATTTTTGACCAGAAATTCCACATTTTCTTCAAGTTAGCTGCAGGCACTGACTGACCTGTTAGCTTAGTATCTGTTGTGTCAATGACAGCTGCCAATCAAAGCTTCTGTTTGGACCTCACATTTTCTTTTTATAACTCATTATTAGGGCTTTRTATTGGAAATAATTTGGTGAGATGACACATATCACCACACGGGTCACGATACGATACATCATGATTTATTGCGATAATGTAAGCAAGGCGATATATTGACTTTTTTTTTCTCTCCAAGAGATTCCAACTTTTAAAAACAATAAAAAGTTTGGGTATCATTAAGCACGCAGTGATTAGATTACTTGTGTCTAAAAACGCAATTAATCACAGATCGCCCACCAACTATTAGCACTGATGCTAACTTAACACTGAGAATGCCATAGAAGAGCTAACACAATTAGCATCATGGTTTTAACTGGCAACTGGAAACACTTGTTTTCCTGCGTTATGTTCATAGGGTCCAAACTGTTTAAGAACCAGGAGCCACGTGTTTCTTTTGGCAGCACAACATGCTCCAAAACTAAAATAAAAGATATAAACTTTAAACATTTAGCCAATTTTTTTCTGTTTTCTCCATCACAGATCCTCCAGGAGCGAGGTTCCCGGATGTGAGGCGACGCAGACCCCGAGGTAAACATCGACAACAAAAAGCACACTCCTCAGTTCTCATTCGCCAACCACTACAGCGCCTCCATCGGCGAGCTCCCGTCTCCTCTGCAGTGCCTTCCCGCAGCCGAGGCTCCCCTCCTCGTCTTCACTCCTCGTCTTCACAGCTGAAACCCGACCCTCGTTTCTCCTCATCGCCGCAGAGAAAYGGGTCCTGATGCTGATTTAACGGATGGCTACATCTCCATTTTTGATCTTCACCTCCAGGATTCATCTTCTGTTTTACACGTTCGGCTCGGTCCGGTCAGCAGAACTCTCCTCAGGATCCTCACAGAACAAACAGGATTTAAATCAAACTCCGGTTTCCGAGCCTGGATCTGACTAACGGAGCGTCGGAGCAGCAGAACCTCCTCTTGACGGTTCAGTCTCTGTTTGAAACAGACCCGCTCCCATCTGCGAGAATCTGAGAATATTTCCACACAGAATCATCCTACGACAGACTTTAAACTTCACTCCTGCACAGTTTCCCCAGGCATGTAAGGAATCTATATTTCAATATATTTAGGCTGAAATTATATGAAAATCTGAATGCAAAAGGTGTAATTACTGATTTCTGTATCATATATTTACATATTCTTGTGGATGAAGAAGAAATATCAGTTTTAACGACGAGTTTGAGCCCCGTTGATGCGGCTCTGTGTCTGCAGTGCCTCAGTCCACGACTGAAATATCTGTTTTCAGCTGCACGCTTTCTCTAGTTTCTCCTTTAGAAAAAGAAGAGTTGATCCCACGTCGACATGTTGCATATCTGAAAATTGTAATTAGGGATGAAGAACCGTGCGATGGAGGTTTGAAGCGTGAGCAGTTGCTTGTGTTCGCTCTTCATTGTCTGCAGCATGTAGCAACCAGGCTGGAGCATAAACACCAGACCTTACGAACCGTCAGTGAACGCACCACGGTGGGGCCGGCGAAGGCTTTGTTTTAGAAACTTTAAAGTTCTTGACTCTGCAGGAAACACATTTCAGAATCCCTTCGAGCATTTCTGACTTTCCACAGAAGGAAAGTATAAAATATATCACATTTATTGTGTCGAGTTATTTAAAAAAAACATTTTCAAATACGCCGTGCTAAAATTAAATTTTTAAAACATTTTAGTCATTTATCAAACAGAAATTTCTGTTATTCTCTTGTTTCTTTATACATCACAGACCTTTCATAGTGGTGGACTATATATGTTATTGTGTTTGCTTGTCTGTTAGCAAAATATCTCAGTAAGCACAGGACAGATTTTAATGAAACTCTAGGCTGTTATAACTGATGAACGTTTGSAGTAACCCTGCTTCAAGATGGCCGTCACATCCAACATTAGTAAACACACAGACRGTGATGTAGTGACTTTTACAGATATTGAGTTAAAGTTTAATGTTTCAGACATTTTATTTTACATTTCTTTTTATTTATTAAAATATTCTTATCTGTCCATCTTTGAGGATTTCTGCTTGACGAATGACTAAAAAACTTTCATTTGCTCTGAAATCTTTTATCAGCTGTGTCGCATTTTAACTGAGTTAAGCTCAGTTTGTTAAACGCAGAAAGCAGCTTTCACTTTTTACACCATATCAGTGATTTATTGACGGTGATTTTTATTTAATCACTTTCATCGATCATCTTAAAATTTCTTTTTTATGTATAAAAATTGTTTAATGCGTTTAAAACGAGCATGAAGGAACGACGTAGAAAAAGGACCCAAACATTTCGTTAAAGAGATTTTTTTTTCACTTCCTGTTTGTTTTTTGAGTCTTCTCCGAGCAGTTTG
>NW_013952521.1:721602-733212 GCF_001266775.1 Austrofundulus limnaeus | reverse complement strand
ATATTTACCAGCAAAAAAAAACTGAATATGTCAACCTTCAGATAAAAATCAGCGTCCATATCTGGTGTAAACAGGTTGTTGTTGGAAGTTCTGTGACTGTTGAGTCTCATCAAAAAAAAGAAAAAGAAAGAAAAATGAAAGATTTCGTCTTCTGCTTGTATCTTAGTAAAACTCCAGTTCACAAGAATTAATTTGACCACAAACWTCCAGTCCTTTCTTACTGAGCTGCATGCCGAAGCCACATTTATGAATTCAGTTTTAAATGTTTGTAATCAGTGTTTAAAGATCTTAACCTTTTATAAACCCAGATTTATCTTGTCTTGGTTGCAGAGTGAAGTGGTTTCCAACCTTAGTGTTTRAAGAAAAAAAGAAAGGAAAGTGTGTTTTCAGTTTTATATTTTATTTTGTACCAGTCATGCTAACAGCATCTGGAAAAAACTGTTGTGAAATCTTATATTGTAACCATCACAGGGCTAAAAACATGAATAATTTTAGTTTATGCAAAAAGAAAAATGTTAGCCTGTTCACAAATTTAACATTATAAATATGATATGAATAAAAACAACTGCTAGCATGTTTCACAAAGCACATTTATGTTGATATTTATGTCTTTAGACTCATTATTGAGATTTTACAGAGGGTTTAAATTGTAAATTTTCAACTATATAATTGTATTTTACCCTTCCCCACAGAAAAATATTTATATTGGAAAAAGTAGTTTGCCTTTTTTCCCCTTTGATTGTCTAAAACGGTGGCAACATTTATTAAGATATTTAAGAAGGAAATGTGTAAACTTGTGTACCGCCCACCCTCTAAATTCAGCACAGACGTGAGCAAGCTATTTTGGCTTAAATGCCAAATTTTAAAAAAAAAATACGTCCACTTCTGTTTTGCAGAAAAACATTCAAAAATCAAGCTACCTTTTATGGAAGTATTTGCTTACATCTCCACATTTATATAAAAAAAAATAAGGCTATAAAACATAAATTTGTGACATTCAATGTTGACTTAATTCACAACAAAGAAAATGTTTAACAAAGGACATAATTAATTAGTTTAACAGCCAAATGCAGTTCTTATTTACCACCACTCTGTGGTGCTAATAAATTAAATTTAGCATTAGCAGGATCGTGTTAGCCATTAGCTCGAAGCAAAATAAACCTCAAATACAATAATAATATTAATAATAATAAGAATAATAGCACAACTACTCTTTTTAACAATTTCAGCAAAGTGTCTTTAATAATAAATTAAATTTATGTCAGAATCACTGGTGTTTTGCACTTAAGTCTAATTATTAACTAGTGTTGTGCTAACACCGTTTGCATGTTAGCTATTTGACATTTCYATTTAGCCCAAAGCTAAATTTTAAAATGACTTTAAAACAAGTGTGACTTTTAGAACTGGTGTGTGAATTGTGGTGATAAATTTTTGTTGACAGAGCTAAACTTGAAGAAAAAAAWTTGAGCAGCTTAGGATGCTAATTTTAGCATTCTGCTCAAAGCTGTGCTAAGCTTTAAGCTGTTTTAGTTTTAGCATTATGGTCAAACTTGTGCTAATGCTAACATTCTAATGTTAGCCTTAGCCAAGCAGTTGTAGTGTTAGCATTCTGCTCAAAAGCGGTGCTAATGCTAATCAGAGCTTCTAAMAATTAGAATGATTAAAGCGTTTTCTTGTAAATATCTAAAGTTTTAGCTTGATTTTATCACTGCGTGTTTTTTAACATGTGGTTTGCTTTGTTTGGCAAAAAAGTGGGGACCCACTGTCCTAGCAAAACTTTGCAGTGACGGTCAAACTGTTTGGCTAAAAAAAACACTTTTTTATTTTTAAAAGCTAACGTATGTTGTCACCATCTACTTGAAATAATTACTCTGCAGATGATGTACAGTGTTAACAATTCTGCAAAATTTCTATATTCATTTGTTGTTTGGRCTCCTGAAAATGTCAGAGCATGCATTGTTCTAGAGATCCAGATCTGATGAACTGGACTGTGTCAGATCGTCGTGTTAGTGCAGAAATGATGTGATGCATGGGGAGGTGGGGAGCAGAGATGAGGGCATGGTTCTGTGGTTTGTAGTTGTATATTTCTTATGTGAAACAGCGGTCTATAATAAGACATATTCCCTACTCACATGTTTCTGGTTGTAGTTTTTTGTATTTTTCATTAATTCATTCAGCAGTATAGCTCATTTAAAACCCCTAAATTAACCTGCCTGTCAGAGTTCAGACACTTCCACGCGCCCTTTCTAGAGCCGCAGGTCAAAATAAAAAAAATAAAACTACTTTGTGGATCATCTCACCAGGTAATCTGTAAACACCTGCATGCGTTTGTGGACATGCACACCTGTAAACCCATTAGAATGTACTGAAAATGTCCCCTTTTTGCCTTTTGTGTTTATTAATCAACAGTATTGATGTCAAATGTGAATATTGTCAAAGACTGTAGAGAAATGTTTGAGAGCTGGGAAAAAAAAACATTTCGATTGTTTTTTTCACTTTAATTTATTTTATATTTTTTCAGATTTTGTCTACCAACATTGTTTCTTTACATGTGACGATATCGACGAAACCCAGTCTGGTTTTTAAATCATAAAAAACGTGTCTGTGTTTTAAACATGTGTGGCTCTGTTTCTTCTGTCGTCTCCTGTTTTCTGGCACTTCAAAAGCAAAAAAAGAATGAAACTAATATTTCCTTGTTTCTGCGTAAAACGTACTTACTTCAAAGTCATGAACAACATGTTGTTGTTTTTAATCACAAAGTAACAACTCAATTTAATGTGTTTGTCCTGAAATGAAACATTTGTGACCAGATTCTAACTGCCATCTTTGCTGAGAAGGRGATCTCTGCAGTTATTAAGTGGGAGGTTCCTGGATGTGGGAGGAGTTTCTAAAATACATGATTGGTCTGTTTGACTTTTGTGGGAGGAGTTTGTGAAGGACCTGATTAGTCAGATTGACTAATTTAGGGTGGGGTTTGAAGAAGCCTTAACGATTCGATTGGATGAAGTCAGGGGGGATGTGTAACAATTTGSCTCGGTCGAAATGTCCAGAATGCACCTGTAAAAAGCTGGCTAGTTTTGAATATTTGTCATAACTCGAGACAAGAAGGAGCTTGTAGCACAAAATTTGGATGCTATATATGTGGTCGGGCGTTTAACTATTCGGCTCGGTCAAAACAACCCTGAGTGGGAAAAAAATGTTGATATTTTTGAATATTGACGCTCGGACAATAAGGTGCTGGAAGCACAAAAAATTGAAAAAAAATATATATATATAAAATAACATGGTCAGTACTTCCTGTGAGCTCACAATCACATACTTGCCATAAATCAACCCAACCATCAATTTCTCAAACTCCACCCACACCCAAGATTATCCGCCTATTTTTTAAAACTCCGCCCACATTCAACCTCTCAACAGCTAAGACCCCAACTTGTTGTTTACCTACAGAAATAGCCAAAGTGACTGAAAATAAAGGCTAAACTTATCGGCCATGTTGTTTATCTGCGGACTACGATAATCTCAAATAAGCTTTCAAAGAGTTTATGGTGAATTTGAGTGTTTTGTTTATATTGAGTGCAGACCCACATTTCAAAACTTCATATCCACATTCAGGGAGCACTACTGGAGTAAAATTCTTTTAAACTGCACCATTTGATTTAGAATRACTTAATATAAATTAGAATAACCATTTTAAAATTGATTTCTTACTTTGCAATGAGTCCCTTTATTGCTCCAATGAAATAGAAATATATAAACAAATTATTCTAAAGAAATATAAACAGTTTTCTTTATGCAGTGAGAGGAAATAATCTCTTAAACTAGAAACCAAATATTATATTTGATGGAGATTTAAAAAATCGGACCACCAGAGGTCACCACAAATCTTTTTCAGTGACAGCAGATAAAAGGAGAAACTAAAAATCTAAAWTCAGTTGCTTCTTTTACCACTGTGGGCCTGGATTGTTGGAAGAAGGTAATTTTAGAGGAAATCTGGAGGCCCTTCTGTATTCATGWGTTCTGGGTCAGAAGAACTGTCAGTAAGGTCCTTCAAGCACCCATGGAGGGGGKGWGRGKKTYWYAKWSTCTCTGAGTCGTTAACCCTTTCTCCCTCTTGCCCTCAGGTTACACCTCACACCTGTTCTTTGTTATCATTAGTCTCACCGTTTATTCCACCGCTCCTAGTCTCATTAATCCTCTGGTTCTCAGTCCATCCTCAGCTTGTCACTGTTCGTCTGCCTTTTCCACCGCCTTCTTGTGGGTTTTTTTTTTTAAACTTTTGTCTTTGTCTTTTTTTTTTAAACTTTTGTCTTTGTCAGCTGTCATGTCAGCATTTTAAAAAAAATAATTAAGTCAGGTTTTGTTCTTTGAGTCAGTCTGCATCCCGTCCTCTGGTCTTTGTTCACAACACACCCACCTTGAGGGTCTTGATGTTCCTTCAGCTACATGTTCTTCTGTCCTGGATTGTGTGCAGTTTTAAGTCAGCCGAACTCCTTTTCCCARCTGCTGTAGTCCACGAGCTTATTGATGCAGAGAAAAATGTGAAACTAAAGAAAATAAGAACAAAATACACTATTACACAGTGCTTAAGAGCTGTTTTTTTTCTCTTTTCCATTTTGGATAAGAAAAACTAAGGGCCAAGAACTCAACAGATTTAGAATTAATTAATTGATTTGGCATTAATGAATAATCCAGACTGAAAAACAGCAGCTAAKCCTTGACCTATTTTTCTGTGAATACGAAAATTTAGATAATTAGCAGAAGTGGATTAATTTATACTTTCTGAGCCAGGTTTCTGTCAGACAAAATCAATGAACACAATTAGTTATCAAATTACTAACGAAAGGACACGTAATGAGAGACTTTATGTTTGTTTTTAATGGTTTTATTTTTCAGTTTTAAAAAAATTAACAGTTTAAATAAAAAGTAATTAAGAAAATTAAAAACGACTTAATTGTTTGCTCTACATGTCCCCTGCGTGCCCAGCGGTTTTTACTTTCAGACTGTGATAAAAATAACTTTTCCAGGGAAGCGCTGCAGTCAGTTGCAAGGAACTTCCTGCGTAGCTCCCTCTAAGCCCCGCCTCCACGTATAAACCCCGCCCCCACGTCTAAGGCCCGCCCCGTACACCCTTTTTTTTTTTATCCTCGCTCTGCATCCTCCCTCTAAGCCACGCCCCTTAGCTCACCATCTAAACGGGGCTCCTCCGGTGAACCGTCGACTCGTGCTCATGACGAGCAAAATCCCGGACTTCGGGTCCGGCATCGGTCATCACGGAGCGACCGGGGGGACTGCGAAGTTGACCGAGGACAGCTCCGAAGAAACAGGCGAGTAAAACACAAAAAGCTTCTATTTGTAACCTAAACATCCGGAGTTTTCACGGTAAATAGGACCGAAGGAAGGAGTCCCTGCTTCCTTCACGTGGCTCTGCCTGTGAATGGGTGGAAACACTGATGTGAACCGAGCTCGTTTCACGATTCATTTACAATTCATTTGCATTACAGTAAAACCAGCTTCATCTGACAGCGTTTTGATCAGGTGGGTATTTTTAAACGTTAGAAAAAAAAAGCCGAAATAAAATCTAATTGTCGCTGTTGTGTATATAAAACAAACCGGACATAAATACAATTATATCAGTTTGTTTTCATAAAGTAAGCATGAACAGACTCACAGGAAAGATAAGCTGATAAGAAACTGTTTCCTTGAAAACAAACACTATTTATTCTCCTAAAACTCCTAAAAACCACAGCTGAAACCAGAAATGCAGGGGCGGCATTAAGGAGGACCAGGTKGAGCAAAGACCACCCCTACATCTGATGGCCCCCTTGGCCAGRTAGTGTTATCTTTCTTTAATTTCCCCTAGCTATTTAGAATTAACATAACATAAAATCATTTTTGATTAATAAATATAAATAAATATATATTTTTTGTTAAAGGTGTAACTTTAAAAGCTAATCTCCCTGATTAGAGAGAGCAGGTCTAAGCTGAACGTTTAATTAATTGTTCTGATGCAGAGTACAGTGGGGAAAATAAGTATTTAGTCAGTCACCAATTGTGCAAGTTCTCCCACTTAAAAAGATGAGAGAGGCCTGTAATTGACATCATAGGTAGACCTCAACTATGAGAGACAAAATGTGAAAAAAAATTGAGAAAATCATTTTGTCTGACTTTTAAAGAATTTTTTTGCAAATAATGGTGGAAAATAAGTATTTGGTCACCTACAAACAAGCAAGATTTCTGGCTGTCACAGACCTGTAACTTCTTTTGTAAGAGGCTCCTCTTTCCCCCACTCATTACCTGTATTAATGGCACCTGTTTGAAGTCGTTAACAGTATAAAAGACACCAACCTCAAACAGTCACACTCCAAACTCCACTATGGTGAAGACGAAAGAGCTGTCGGAGGACACCAGAAACCGAATTGTAGACCTGCACCAGGCTGGGAAGACTGAATCTGCAATAGGCAAGCAGCTTGGTGTGAAGAAATCTACTATGGGAGCGATAATCAGAAAATGGAAGACATACAAGACCACTACTAATCTCCCTCGATCTGGGGCTCCACGCAAGATCTCAGCCCGTGGGGTCAAAATGATCACAAGAACGGTGAGGAAAAATCCCAGAAGCACAAGGGGGGATCTAGTGAATGACCTGCAGAAAGCTGGGACCAATGTTACAAAGGCTACCATCAGCAACACACTACGACGCCAGGGACTCAGATCTTRCAGTGCCAGACGTGTCCCCCTGCTTAAGCCAGTCCATATCCAGGCACGTCTGAAGTTTGCTAGAGAGCATTTGGATGTTCCAGAAGAGTATTGGGAGAATGTCATATGGTCAGATGAAACCAAAGTAGAACTATTTGGTAAAAACACAACTYGTYGTGTTTGGAGGAAAGTGAATGCGGAGTTGCATCCAAAGAACACCATACCAACTGTGAAGCATGGGGGTGGCAACATCATGCTTTGGGGCTGTTTCTCTGCAAAGGGACCAGGACGACTGGTCCGTGTACATGAAAGAATGAATGGGGCCATGTATTGTGAGATTTTGGGTGCAAACCTCCTTCCATCAGCAAGGGCAATGAAGATGAAACGTGGCTGGGTCTTTCAGCATGACARTGATCCCAAGCACACTGCCAGGGCAACAAAGGAGTGGCTTCGTAAGAAACATTTCAAAGTCCTGGAGTGGCCTAAGCCAGTCTCCCGATCTCAACCCCATCGAAAACCTTTGGAGGGAGTTGAAAGTCCGTGTTGCCCGCCGACAGCCCCAAAACATCACTGCTCTAGAGGAGATCTGCATGGAGGAATGGGCCAACATACCAGCAACAGTGTGTGCCAACCTTGTGAAGACTTACAGAAAACGTTTGACCTCTGTCATTGCCAACAAAGGATATACAACAAAGTATTGAGATGAACTTTTGTTATTGACCAAATACTTATTTTCCACCATTATTTGCAAAAAAATTCTTTAAAAGTCAGACAAAATGATTTTCTCAATTTTTTTTTCACATTTTGTCTCTCATAGTTGAGGTCTACCTATGATGTCAATTACAGGCCTCTCTCATCTTTTTAAGTGGGAGAACTTGCACAATTGGTGACTGACTAAATACTTATCTTCCCCACTGTATCTGTGTCCTTTTGTTAGAATTCAGGGTCTCTGGAATTTTTATATTTTATATTTTTATATATTTAGCCAGCTTTAATTTGCCAGGGTCAGAAYGCCATCATGAACCTGACTCGTATGGCCCCTCCTGCAGGTTCACAGGAAAGCAAACTCATAACTCATTCGGGCTTAAGTGACCAGGTCCCATAAAGAGGCCCACCAAGAATCCCCTCCCATTGCTTTGGCCCTAAGGTGAGGCCTGATATCCCCCCGTGTGAGCGAGGGATGTTGAGCTTGATGTCTTCTGTCCAAACGAGCGTTGCRACACCCTACCAGGAGCAGTTGGGACAGAGCTTCCAGGATCACCTCTGTTATGGCTTTTGGTGACCCCCCCTTTTTTTAATTTATTGATTTTTTTTAACCTTTCTGTGAGCGCCCCTGACTGTCTAATAATAAATCAGACTAAACTGTTCCTGTTTAAGTCTGTTAAAAAAAACTATGTTTTTATAAAATTAAATCCATTGAACAAGAGAGAGAGAAAATTTAATAACTTGATTATTTGGTAGCATTTCTTTTAAACTGAAATGTTTTCTTTTCACATGCTCCTCACAATAGTAGCTAAAATAATCTAAGATGTTTCTCAGCGGTTGGTGCATCTGGAAACGGTTTGAAGTGTCTTCAGGCTGAAATATTTCTAACAGGAGATCTTTTCATTCGACAATCTTCACTTACGCAAGTCTCGTGTTTTCATATTCAAACAGACCTGTTTTAAAGCAGAACCACAGACTGAATTGGTGATTATTGTTTATATTTTTATAACATGCTGATATCTGATGGACTTACACAGGAAGTGTGCTTGGCTGGCGGATTCCCTGGAGGATTAAGCACTAATATTTTAGTCCAGGTTGTTAGTTGGTTTATTTATGTTTGTTTGTATATTTCTGACTGAACACATTTTATTTTTCCAGGTGCTTTGGGAAACCACAGCAGGGATAAACTGTTGGTGAATATCCACGTGGTTGAAACCCGTGTACTATGCCAATTTTCTTAAGTATAAAGATGTTTTCTTTGACTTTTTGTGTTTGAAGGATAGGCGTGTGTGTCACAGGCACGTTAAACGAGTCGGCGATATCCATCCATCTAAGACCCCCACACCTTGACGTTACGTCTCACTTTGCTCTGTGATTCCAGGTCTCCCTAAAAGGACGTGGCGGTCTTTGTGTCATGGGCAGCGAACGTGACTCTGCCCCCTGTAGAGCCATCACAGGCGCTCTGCCCGAGCTGCCCAGCAGAAAATGACTCAGCAAAATGGAGTCGGGGGCTCGCCTGACCACCGCCTCCGCTTGGAGTCCTCCAAGGCCTTCGAGTCGGCCAATGGCGTGGAGCTCGACGAGATGAAGGAAACAGAAGAGGCGGGGCTCGGGGGCGAGAGCCAAGACCCGGGGGCTGCCGTGGCTCCGGACGGCGGCTGGGGCTGGGTGGTCCTGGCCAGCACCCTCCTGGTCCTGTCTCTGGCCCTGGGTTTACCCGCCAGCATGGGGATCTTCTTCACGGACCTGCAGACTGAGTTTCASGCGTCCAACAGCGAAACGTCCTGGGTGACGTCCATCATGACRTCGGCGCTTCACGCAGGAGGTAAACATGACCGAGCATAAAAACAGCTGTTTTTTACTTTAACCTTCATGCTTCCTTATGAACCTTCAGGATTTAAAAGTCAATGTCATTGTCAAATGTAAAATTTATTTRTATAGCACATTAAAACAACAAAAGCTGACCAAAGTGCTTCACAGTTCAGTCAAGAAAAAAGTAACTAAAGATCATTTCCAGTTAAACTCACTGTTATTAAGACCTCGACATGGTTTAATACAAGGGTCTGCAACCTGCGGCTCTGGGGCCAYATGTGGCTCTTTGGTCCCTCTGTAGTGGCTCTTTGAAAATGTGACCAAACATAACAAATTTTTTTGTTTTTTGTTTTTTATACTCACAAGACTTATAAATTGTATGCAAATATGTGATTGTACGACTAATGCAAAAATACTAATACAAAGAGTAAAACGTTAGCTCATGCAAACCTGTTTTCTACCTAAATAATCTATGATCTTTCTCTCAAATCCATCAGGATTATCTTTAAATACCTTTTAGGACTACATAATAAGAATTAGAAAAAAAATGTCTGACTAAGTCAGCTGTACTGATTTTTATGAAATTCTGTATAAACTATAGCCAGTTATTTTTCTTGTGCATGAATATGTTTTTTCTTCTGTCCTGAAGTGTAAAAATAATAATAAAATTCACAATGTATTTTTTAGGTTTATGTCACTCCACTGACCATAAAGGTTCACGAAAAGGCTATGAAAAGGCCCACGGACCACCAGCTGATAATCACAGCTGTAGCTTATTTTGTGGCTCTGGACACATCCAGGAGCCGAAATGTCTCTTTTGATTGTAAAGGTTGCAGACCCCTGGTTTAATATGTTGTTATTATTCAGGGAACGTGTGAAAGCTGAGAGGGAAGATTCAAGGCTGTTTTGATCCGTCTCGCTGCGTTTTTTGTTGCTTTAGACCAGATTATTTCTTGAGAAAATGCCGACTGCTCATTTCCCACAATCCACAGGGACTGATGGATGTTGACAGAGATGTAATGATCCCCACTTTAAACCAACACTGCTAYCTGGAAATCATTTAACCATGCTCTTATTTATGAATCACTAAAAAAAAAAAACAATAAAACAAACGAGCGCAGAGCAATTTGAACTCAACAAGCGGTGGATCCTGCCTAACGAGTTGCTGTCACTTCTGAGCTCCCCTCTCGTCCCAGAGACCGTTAACATCGTCTGCTGTCCTCAGAGACATGTGGGTTGAGCTGCCCTCAGAGATAAGAGATTAAACAAACA
Source organism: Austrofundulus limnaeus (assembly GCF_001266775.1). NCBI lineage: Eukaryota > Metazoa > Chordata > Actinopteri > Cyprinodontiformes > Rivulidae > Austrofundulus > Austrofundulus limnaeus. The sequence goes on along the minus strand of NW_013952521.1, from coordinate 722,724 downwards.
AGACTTTTAGATACGAGTTTATAAATGAACCGGACGCCAGAAAAGGGAAGCCTTGACCTGGGTGTTCACCAAGTTCTGTGCAGACRTGAAACTAAAGTCCTGCGCAGGTATTTGGTAACGAGGATTTCACAGAATTGTTTGTTCAGTCAATAATGTCAACTTCCTCATTATTTAATGTCTTTTTACAAACTCAGTAAAACATTAAACCGTGTGGGAGCTGAGCGACGAGATCTCCCATTCTAATCGTACTAGACCRGTCAGGTTCTGGTCCTGCTGAACGCCCTCTCACCCGGCGCACTCGTGTTACGCTGCAGGCGATGGAAGCCTGGAGCGAAGGCTGCGTCATATAACGAGACAAATCTGATGGAACTGGACAAAAGATGGATTTGTAACAGYCTGCGGACGTGTCTGTTATTACCTCACTTTGCAGCTCAAAGGAGCATTAGAAGTTGGTTGGTGTCAACTCTTGATGAAATGACACCAAGATGTCCAGAAGCTGAAAGTGTTTTGTGGAAGAGAGAGAAGGTGGCAGGAAGCAGCTGTTCCCAGGCACGCAATGACAAAAAAAAGTCTCATGCTGAAAGACGAACCCATAATTTTAACTTCTTCAGCCGATTCTTAATGTTGGTTTTTCTTTGCTCCAACACACGATTTGAACAAATGGGGGATTTTCAATCTGTGTATGGTTCGTTCTTTGGGTTTTCCGTTTCAAAATAAAATTGCAAAAAGAGAAACACTGTTGTTTTTCTGTTTTTTTTTTTTAACTTAAATGGAAAAATGGAAAATCAAAGTACCGTATTTTTTGGACTATAAGCCGCACCCCCAACATAAAAAAAACAGTACATCCAAATTTGCCGTCAAAAAAGTGAATTCAACATCAAAACATAAAAAGCAAACCTTTAGGAATTAAAGTTCGGAGGAATACGGTTCATTTAACTGACCTTATTTTGGTAGTTTTCTTTAACAGTTTCTGGTCCAACAAAACGTCTCATTCATCGTCCTCCGGTGCACTGAAACCGTCTAAGTCCTCCTCTTCAGTGTCGGAGTTAAACAAGCTGAGAAAAGCTGCGTCACACAGTGGTATCTGTTCAGTAAGAAAAAAATTGTGTCGGTCTTCTGGAC
>NW_013952521.1:718548-720921 GCF_001266775.1 Austrofundulus limnaeus | reverse complement strand
AAAACAAAATTAAAAACACTCAATTCGTTTTCTTCTCATTTTATTTTGAAACAGGAAAAACCAAAGAACGAAACAAAAACGTTTTTGATTATCAGGTTTCTGTATTTCATGATGATGTGTTGGAAACTATAAAACCTGGAGGGTGATCGGTCCTCCAGGACTGGACACCTCTGGGATAAATAAAAAACATTGACTCCTCTGGGAACCTCTACAGGTGCTGTGAAGTTTGACCACCAAACTGACACAATAAGTAAATAGAAATAATATTTAAATAAATAAACCACATCATAGCCTGGTAGTAAACCCTCTGAGTCAAAAGCGGAGGGATCTAAAAAAAAAAAAAGGCAACATAAAAATGTTTGGCTTCAAGGACTTAAAGGAGTCAGTAACTGAACTGATAAAAACATAACATTGTAAAAATTTGTTCCTGAGGTTTTTTCTTTGTTTCTTCAGAGGTTAAGTGAAATGCCTGAGGTTTTTTCCATAACCTCTGTTTTTTTTAAGTCTTTGTAATTAAAACCTGGAGGCTGCAGTGGGTTTAAACCAGTTTTGGCCCCTCTTTTGTTTTAATGGTACTGGTCCGTGTCATCAAACCTGAATTCCTCCTCTTTTTCCTTCCTTTTGATTAAAAGAAAACACGAACCAGAGTTCCACCCTACTGGTCAAGAACTTCATGTTTGTCCAGCAAACAGCTCCCTGAAGTCATTTTTATAATAATGTTAAAAAAAACATGTGACACATCCTTCATTCAGACATTCTCTGGCAGATGAAAGAGTCCCAAACTACAGAGCCAAATAAAACTTAAATCGTCTCTAACAGCTGATTAAGTTGCGCCGAATGTTTGATAGAGGGCTTACAAGATTAACACCGTTAGATTCAAGATGGCCGCCACAGCAAAACCACTTTGACACCAAAAAACGGAGTCAGTTTTACAGATGTTTAGCTAAAACTGGATGTGGCAGTAGCTGAGCATTATCCCCAACACATAGCTGAAACTGTCAGTAAAAATCTCACAAACCAATGAAGTTAACACACAGTGATCATCAGATGGACACCTACGACTTAACTTTTTGAGGCAGCTGATTCAAGATGGCCGCCACAGCTAACAAGAATGGCTGTAAGTGAGTGGTGTTTACAGAGATAAACGTTGGTGTGGTAGTAGCTGAGAGTCATTCACAACACACGCTCCGAGCACAAACAGGATTAGATTGAGCAGAATGTTTTCAGGATTTGAATAAAATCACTCCAGAGGCACTTTTAAAGCTCATCACTTGTTCCCCTTTGTGTCGTTGCATTTGTCTGCATTAAACATGCGTCCATCCTACTAAATCTCTGACTTTATACCAAAATGTAACTTTTTATTTTTTAATTAAAGTTTACGAGGTTCAGGGCTGATCTCAACGTGCAGAACATCTTGTTTAAGACTGTTCCGGTCAGTCGTTTCTGACCAAAGCAAATATCAAAGTGCTGTGATAAAGAGCCCTGGTTTTATCAGCTTATCCTGGCAGTAATAGGGAGGCTTGGTTTCAGGATTAGTACAAAATGACAACTTAATCTTTTTAATGCATCAGTGCTTTTAAAAATAGAAAGGGAGCACAAGGTTTGATTCGGCTGAAATGCAAACAAATTGTGTGACATCTGGGCCCTCATGCATAAAGGAGCGCACAGCTTTCACACTAAAATTTGGCGTAGGTACAAATTTAGAGAAGTGCGCCGCACCACAAAAATCAGATGTATAAAACCGTGCGCATGCAGKTTCCTGTGCACCTTTCCTTTATACATCCCAATGAACGTGGAACTGAGACTCCTCCCCTGACACGCCTCCATTTAAATATGTAAAATAGATGTAAATGTGTTCAGAGTGTGAGATTCTCCTCAGATTGTCCTCTCTGTGGGATCAGAAATGATTTTTAGATGCCGGAAAAATAGAAATTAAACAGAGAATGAGTGAGAAAATTGTCTAAATAGTGGAGTGTTAAAATGTGTTTGCCACACGCAAAGGTGTGTGTGTGGGTGTTGGTGTGTACGCAYGTGTTCTGCTGTTTTCAGCGSCTCATGAGCCTGAGACATTTCCACCTTTACACGTCTTTAATAAATGACTGTAAACACAGAGAAACTTATGACTTTGGTAGAACTTAGAAAAATATTTATTAAATAGTTGATGTGAAGAGTCGTGGCGCCACAAGTTTCTGCCGCAGACCGGTGTAGAATTTATATTTTAGAATCATGAAGTCTGTCACTCAGCTGCATGGCTTGGCTCAGAACTACAGTAAAATACCTGATTGTAATTTTTTCGCTGTGATACAAATAAACAAAAAAAAAAAACACTGTCCTCAATTGTTCTTGTGGGGATATCAACCTGCACAACAGTTG
>NW_013952521.1:716454-717783 GCF_001266775.1 Austrofundulus limnaeus | reverse complement strand
GTGGGGGTGGGGGGAGGACCAGGGAGGATGATTCAACCACTCAACCACTAGATGTCGCTGAAAACAAATCCTACACACCGCGCCTCTAAAACTGTCGACTGAAAAACTTTGTGTGGCTGCCGCACATTCTCAAGGCAGGTGAAAAGTGTACTTATATTTACGCACAGTTTCACACAACGTTGGTTTTGATACATCCCAACGTGGGCGTAGAACCTGGCGCATGCAACTTTTTTATGCGTATGTACCGTTTATACAGTACATGAGGCCCTTGAGCACCAATGGACAGATTTGAAGCCAGTTCTGAAGGAGGAAAAAGAAACCTTAACCTGACCAAAATGTGACGAGAACTTTCAGGTTGCTGTTAGTCTGATTAAAGCTGAGACCTCTTTGCCAGTTTTCTAAGTTAAAGGCTGATGTTCGGCTGTTTTTGGCTCATTAAGGCCTGACTTTTATCTCCGACAATATCAAGCAGCTTGTTGCTCCAAAACAAAGTTAGCCCATTGCATTTCATACCCCTCCTCTTGACATTTAACCAACTGCTGCCTCTGATATTTAGCACTCAGGCCTTCAAATGCACGATGTAATCCTTCCTCCTTGACCGAGTGTTATTTATGAGTTGAGGTGACTTGACATGTCCAGATAGGAGCACGTTTTTGCTGACGTGAGAAGCTCAGTTTTGCAGATTTATAAACTCTAGTTTCTTGTCAGATATAAAAGCAGATAAAGTGTGAGGGTATCAGTGACGGGGCGTGTTTCAGTCCTCCTCTGTTCTCAGTAAGGTCATTCATCTGGTGCAGATTATCAGAGTTCATGTGAAACAGGCTGCAGGATCAGGCCCGGAAAGCATTAAACTGAGAGCGTTCCATGTGACCCGCAGGGCCCGTTTCCAGCGTGCTCATTCACAAACTGGGCTGCCGGACCACCGTCATATTGGGCGGAGTCCTGAGCGGGGTGGGAATGGCCGCCAGCTCCTTCACCCGTTCCATCGCCGAGGTCTACATCACAGCTGGAGTTATTACAGGTGGGCGAACACACAAACATTCACCTCCACATACAAGAAAGTTTAGTTTTAAATACTTTATAATATAAAATAACATCTTTAGTCCAAGTTTTTGTTTGCTTATGAAGCATTCACACCAAAGTTATTTTTTTCTTCTATATGTTTTTCAGCACACATCTCGTTCTGCAGGTTTTGTCCTATTTCAACATTTATAAAACAAAATGTTTGGTTCCTTCAGGACATTCTGACTATGACATTTAGATATTTTTTTTCTTGTTGAAAATGAATGTAGGAATGCTTTTATCCATTTAACTTTTGTACTGGTTCTG
>NW_013952521.1:712672-714769 GCF_001266775.1 Austrofundulus limnaeus | reverse complement strand
CCCCTTACCTAGCAACCTCCGGGTGAGGCCCCACTTTCTCAGTATAAAAAGCCGTCACGGTTGTTGTTGTGCAATGCGCACCTCATATCACAAGATTTCCAATAGGGCAATGGGTAGAGTTTTGGACCAGAGGGTGGGAGACCAGGGTTTGAGATCGACACGGACACAAACAATTTAATTATTTATTTTCGTTTGTTATGAACACATTTTCTCATGTACCTCTATTGTTTAGCTTTAGCCTATTTGTTCGAGTTTCTGAGGTATTTTGACCGCTGCTGCTCCAATTACCTGCGCTGGTAACAGCATGCAGAGTGAGTGCAGAGCTCCGACAGGAGGAGGGGGAGAAAAAAAAGCTGCGACCGACTCTGCCTCTGAGTCTGCCTCTGGGTCTCATATGGTTGTACAACGGAGCTTCTGCTATTACTAGCCATGCTAACGTAAACGCTGGCTTTGGAGGGCGGAGTTAATGTCAACAGATTTTTGGAGGGCGTTACCAACAGAGCTCATTAACATAAACAGGTCGTTCTGAACGGAAGTCAGAGCAGGCAGAACTAGAAAATGGGAAATTTTATTATCTGAGAATTATTTTGTGCATTAAATTGAATGAACATGGTCTGGATAGCCCACAGACATACCATAAAAACTTCTAGGACCCATAATTGGTCTCCTTTAAGCACTCACAGTAGTTCTTTAGTTCTGTTTTAACTTGTTAGTTCAGATCTTTAGGTGGGATTCTGAATGACTTCACTTTGTAGGAACAGGGTTTAATTCTGACTGGATTAAAGAGCTAACAGCTAATCTGATATCAGTCGAGCATCATTCACTCAACTTTTTCACAGAAATTATTGTTTTTTTTCTGACAGTAAAGAAGACACCATTATTATTATTTTTTTATTTATTTATTTTTTCAGGACTCGGGTTCTGCTTCAGTGTCCAGCCGGGGGTCACCATCCTGGGGCACTACTTTGTGCGTCGCCGTGCGTTCGCCAACGCTATGTCCTCCACGGGCACCGCCCTCGGACTCTGCGTCCTGCCCGCCTTGGGGAACTACCTCCATACAGAGTACGGCTGGAGGGGGAGCTTCCTCATTCTGGGCGCCGTCCTTCTGAACCTCTGTGTCTGTGGAGCCGTGATGAGGCCCCTCCAACCCAAAAGGCATCGGGGCCAGCCTCTGAACCCCAAACCCCCTTCGTCGGATCAGGAAACCAGGAAGGCAAAGACCGTATGGAAGTGTGTGGCGGCCTCCCTGAGCCATCACATGGCCTTCGACCAGCTCCGCCACAACCGGCGTTACTGCGTGTACGCCGTGGGCATCACCTTCATGATGCTGGGCTTCGTGGTGCCCCTGGTGTACCTGGTTCCTTACGCCACATCAAACAACATGGAGCCGAGCCAGGCCGCCCTCCTGCTCTCCATCCTGGGGATCATCAACATCATAGTGCGGCCGCCGTTCGGCATAGTCTTCAACATGGCCTGGTTCAATGGGCGCCACATTTACGTGTTTTCCTTGGCTCTRCTGGTCAACGGGCTCAGTAACATCATCTGCTGCATTGGGGCCGAGTTCCCTGTCCTGGTGTTGTACGTCGCCACCTACGGGCTCTCCATGAGCGTGGTGGGCTCGCTGATGTTCACCGTCCTCATGGATATCGTGGAGATGAGCCGCTTCCCTTCGGCTCTGGGCCTGCTGGCTGTCATGGAGAGCGTCACGCTGCTGACCGGACCTCCACTGGCAGGTAAACGCTCGGACACGCTCGGACACGCACAGGCTTAGTTCAGACATGAGAGCAGGAATGTTTAGTAGATTCTTGTTTATGAGGGGTTTGTGGAGCGCAAGGTGTTAATGAGGGTAAACTTCATGGTCAAACAGATAAAAATCAGCTTGCAGGACAGAAACAGACATACTGTATCTGATGATCAGACGTTCTGGTAAACATTGAAGCAGGTTTTGTTTGTTTTAGTCGTTTCTCCTGTTTTTTATTGATTTTACCTTGAAATCGTCTCGTTTTGTGAAAACAAAGCCGAGACTTTCAAATTAATGGTCCGAATTCTGTTGAGCTTTCATTATTGAGATGATCCATTTTTCTTCTGTATGTTTTA
>NW_013952521.1:697411-712360 GCF_001266775.1 Austrofundulus limnaeus | reverse complement strand
TGTGTGTGTGTGTGTGTGTGTTTGTGTGTGTACACGTGTGTACTTGTTTTTGTTGCCTTTTTAGGACCGTTTCTGGTATACACACCTACCTTGTTAGGACCAGTAGTCCTAATGGGGACCAGAGACCGGTCCTAAATATGGTCGAACTCCATTTTTGGGTCAGGGGTTGGGTTTAGGACCAAGGTGTGAATTGAGTTTAGGTTAGTTTTATGGTAAATGATCAGGGTTAGGCTGTATAAATTACTGGAAATGAATGAAAGTCAATGAATGGTCCTAATAAGGATGGAAATACAAACTGTGTGTGTGCTAACCAAAATGACTCTGAGAAGCAACTGTTGCTGTCCATCAATCTGGGAGGGGTCAAAGGTCGTTTAGAGTCTATACTGTTCTACAGGGTGACTGACAAGTTTTTCCAGAAGTGGACGTTCCAGCAGATTCACCCCGAAGGTCAGACTATGTAATACTCAAAATGAGTCCCATTTCAGACTGTATAGACCTCAGTTAGCAGGTCAAAGGTTATTAGAAACAGACTGAACAGGTAGGKCTTGTTTTGATGGGTTGCAGAGTAAAAACATGTCACAAAAACAACATGAATTTAGTTAGTTTCTTCTGGACCTGAAGAGTTCTGGAACCAGTCTGTTGACCCATAACGCACAGCACCACTTTATCCCAGCCGTCAGCACGGTGGTGGAGGGCTGATGGTTTGGGCTCCTCGCAGTCGATGTGTGGACCATGAACTCCTCTGGAGACCAAAGAGTCCAAATGTGAGTCCATCTGAAGTCTGGACCAAACTGGGTCCAACGRGACCCTGATCCCAAACACAACAGAACCATTCCTGTTGTCGGATTTCTCAGTGCTGAGTAAAGCTGACTTTGCTCAGCTTCACCTTTAATATTGAACGAACAAAATCCAGTACGACTCTGTCAGCGCAGCTCACTTCCTGCTCATTGAATTTGTTCATTTTACCAAAACACAATACACCCCCCACCTGTCTGCAGGTGGACATGTCCCAGCTCGTTCAGGTAGAAGCAGGAACAAAATGGAACAATATCTGCCTGAAGGGATAATATTTCATTTTCCGTCTACAGCTGAGCTGTTTTTATTTATGGCACTGAAGTGTGTTCAGATAATCTCAGTGTGGACTTCTGTTTGTTTGAACCGTGTAGCGAATTAAAGCAGGTCTGTTTGGGATTTAATCCATGAATGAATGGATGTAGATTGTTTTTGTTGCACATCAGTAGCAACAGTACTTCCTTGTTGCACAGTAYTGAAAAGGGAAGTTACTTGGTTTAGAAAAACAATGAGATGTTTAATGCAGCAAGTTATTTTTCTGTTTAAAGTAATGTCCTCAAAGTTTAAGCTTTTATTTTGAAAACTTAGAGGTTCATTATGAAGCTCAATCTTAAAGGGCCGATAATGTGTTTCTCAGGCATATATTTAAAAACTATACCATAATAAAGTATCTATGTCACCTTCAGCTGTTATTAAAATGTTGTTTTTATGTTTCAATAGAAAATAAACGTATCTTCTCATCACTTCCTCTTCTAAACGCCTTGAAATTGGCCTCTGTCTCTTTAAGAACCACCCTCGCTTCTGTCTTGCCCATTTCAGTGCGGGGGGCGGGGGGGTGCGATCGCGGGGGCTGCCATGATGCAGTTGGCATCTGAAAATACATTTCCTCAAAGGTATTTTTGAGGAAGTATTCGCTCTGCCATGAGGAAGTTCGGCTTAAAGACACATCCCAGGGGTGTTTCTGGTCCCCACCTGTCATTTTGCTCCTCAGCATGGCTTCCTAAAAACGCTGCAGGATTTCTCAAACATGCATGAATGAGTCAAAGCAAGACTTTGGGCATGTTTTTTATCAGAGTATAACATTACAACATGATATAAAACTCAAAAAAAGTTGATTTTACATGATATTGCCCCTTTGAAATCCAACAAAAGAAGTGGTGATGGCTGCAATCTGGGCTGGATTTTTGGACTTCAAAGCAAATTAAACACAGATTMATGTCAATAATTATGGAAGTAAAGCTTAGTACCGGTAAATATAATAAAGTTTAAATTTTGACACTGTAGCTGTTTTTTTTTTTTCCTTCTCCCTCAGGAATCCTGGTGGACCGCACCGGACAGTTTTTCTACGTCTTCGTCGCCTGCAGCGTCGTCGTCGCCTCGTCCGCCGTCTTCCTCATGCTGTCCTTCCTCTGGCTGGATAAAACGGAGGCGGCAAAGAGCGGCCAGCTCCCTGCTCAGCCCGACCCGAGGAGGCCCGTGACCCACGCCTCCCCCGGTTGCCGGTACCGCAGCGTCCCCACAGACGGAGACAGGGACAAGGCTTCGCCCAACGGGTCCGAGTACATCACCAGCGTCTGAACCTGATCACCGTGCGTCACCGACACTTTGGCTCAAATGACTCACAAAGTTAGCAGCATTCGGCTARCTTTTATTTTGAAAAGCTTACACGGTTTGACCAAAGTTATTTACCAAAACGAACAGATGTGCACTTAAAGCAACGATGTGATTGTACTGTTTATCTGCTGCTGACACACAGGAGTCACCATTATCTCTAAATAACATCTTAAAATATCTCAAGCTCTTTGCTAGACATTTGCTGCAATCATCACTTTTATTTCTTTTTATTTTTTATTTTTGTGCTTATGAAGCACTTTTTAAAAAAGCAGGAACTGGATCTGACAGAGATGTCAGTAATGAAAYTTTAAGGATGAGAATCAAACAGCTTCTGGTTCTCCTCCAAGTCTTAAAATATGTCCATTAAATGGAAAAGTGTAGCTTTTGTTGATGTTTTTGCACAAACCCTTGAGTCAAAACCTGTACGTAAAGAAATTTAAACCAAAACAAAAAAGAATTTTAAGTTATTTATTTAAAAAAACAGTAATTATTTTAACTTTATCAGAGTTGATGAACATTTAAAGCCTCCCTGAAGCACAAATTATAATAYTACTACCACTGTGTTTTAACACCTGCATGAGAAAAGATTCACTTTTTATCTGCACTCAGATCAGATTAGAGATTTGTCAGATTATGTCGGCAAATGTTCAGATTAGATTGGCCGACTGATGAATACCTGAAACAAGGTGACTAAAAATAAAGCATATCAAACATTTATGGGCAGAATCTTTTCAATAAAACATTTTTATTTAAAAACTGAGTAAAATGTTTGTTTTAATGAATTAAAAGCTCCTCAGTGGTTTGGTTAAATCAGTTTTCATTTTCTCCGCTCGTCTCCTCAGGGTTTGTTTGATCGTTTTGCTTTTAGGTTTTTTTTTTTCTAACAAAGTTTTAAAATGAACTTCAGTTTATTTACATTTTGTTGACAGCAACACATTGGGAGGGAAGCTCCACTAAACGTCAATAAAAACTCAAAACCTATCGATCCTCTAAAGGTCTTTTTTTTGTTTTTTAGGGAAAAAGATAACAAAAAATGTGTTTATACTTTATTTATGGGAGAACTGAAGCCAAACTCAAACTACAAACATAGAAAATCAGAATTTGTAAAAAGTGATTCCAAAATAAAAGCTCTTAATTGCTCCAATATCAAGTGCAGAGTATCAGAGAGCCATCTCACTTTTTAAAACTAAATGTTAAATTAAACAGACGTCAACTTTAATCCAAAGTTGAGTTATTTATCCTCATGCCTGTATTTCAAGCCTCAACCTGCTGCAGAACAGAAAACTGAAGCTTCCACGCTTTGAAACGAGTATTTTTCACTCGTCTGTCAATACAAGTAAGATGAATTTATAAAATCTTTTTTTTCATTTATTCATTTAATTTAAAAAAGCAAAACAAATTCACATACAAAAAATACAAATCAACTATTAAACTTTAGCTGTTTGATGTTCAAATTAAAGCTTTAAACATGGCTCCTWCATATATAGTTCTGTTAAAAAAGGATCATTGAACCTTAGAAACCATTTGATTTTCACTCAAACTTGAAAAAAATTATTAAAAAGTTGGAATATTTCAGCAGCTGGGTGTTCGTTGTAGAAACAATTATTTTTAGAGACAGATCTTGTTGGGTTCATGTTTTTGTCCTTTTTTTTTTTTTGCATCAGATTTATCAAACATCTGAAAATAATCACCAACCCTTACAGATCAGGGTGGAGAAATGAAGCCTTGAACTTTTCCTGCACATCAATTTTATTTTATTATCAGAAACTTCAGATTCCTGAAGGCCCAATCAACTTATGTTCCAGATTAAAATATCATTACAAACTGTTTATTTGGTTTTTACCTCCTCAGAGCAGTGCCTTTTCCCCTAGCTGGTGTATTTCTAACRGATGACTCACCACCTCTCAATTTTTCTGACCTTATTCCATCTCTACCTGTGTAATGTTTTGAAACAATCACTGGCATGTCTCTATAAGCAGATTAAGTGATGAAAGATTTTCATCTCTTCTTCGGCTACTTTTCAGGTATCGGCTGCTTGCGGTGTTAAAGATAATTTTATTTCTCAGCAGAGGAGGTATTTGCACACTCAGATGCTGTTCTTGCTGTAAGCTAATTATATCTTTATAATAAATTATGATAGAGGGAAATAAATGTTGGAATATTAAAATGATTGTGTTTGAGTGGATTTGTTCTACTCAGTTTTGCAGTTTGTCAAAAGAATGAAAATAAATTCTGTATTTCTCCTTTCAGTGTATGTGTGCTGTATTTATTTTAATTTTTTTAATCTGGTATTTCTGCAGTTTGTAAATGAATTCAGTGGCCTGTCAGCATAAAAGTCGACAGATGAGTCTCAAGTGATTACTAAAACTTTTGTAGTAAAGATAAAATTGAAAAAGTTTCTCTTTTATAGTCAAAGTGATTAAAACACTTGGATAAATAAAGATAAACACGTTTGTAGACATGATAAGTGTTGACTAATGACTGTAGAGTCATAATAAAAAACATTTTTACTTTATGAATCTGTTAAATGTTTGTCTTAAAGAATATTTCAGGGTCATTAAAATGTCAGAGTGATGCTGACACTTTCAGTAAAACACAAAACCAATGGAGTAAATGACCAAGGTTCAGGGTTAATTGTATTATTTTAAGGTGAATACTGCTCAGCTAAATGGCAGACAACAAAACTAAATATCTATTAGAAATTATTTTTGAACAATGTGATGGATCAAACTGTCAAGGTGTGTCTTAAATATGTTCCACCTAATTTAAAACAGTTTCAGGTTATTAATATAATTTGATTTTATTTCATATATTGCCTATATATTTTAAGATATTAAAATTGTTACAATGTACCCAAATGATAAAACTAACATAAAATTGATATTTTTATTAATTTTTTTATTCTTATTTTTAATGTTTGTTGGCGCTTTTGTTTTTAAAARTTAACCGGAAGTTCGCCTTTGTAGCGGTTCTTGTGCACCGACGCCATCTTGTGGCCAGTCTGTGAAACGCCTGAAGACTTCTGCCATCTAATTCTGCTGCTAAAATATTATTATTTTTTCTTTATATGAATATAATTCTACATAAATGAAGACAAAATTTATTAAACTGTTTTTTATGACCTCGTTTCGAGTTTTTAACAAATTCGAGCCTGGTCTAAATCGGCCGAAAGTGAAACTGAAAGTTAGCCACGAAGCAGTTAGCGACAAGCTAGTGAGCTAGCAGTGACCTGTCCTGTGGAAACAAGAGGAGGCGGAATAAAGGTAAATTATCCGATCAGTGTTTGATCATGCATTAGCAGTTTACTATATATGAAGTTTGTCCAGGTGAATGTTAAACAGTAAACAATCTAATAAACGGGTTTTAATGTAAGAATGCTAAAAATGACAAACTTTGTTTTTATTTTTTTACAGGAGTCAGCTCAAAGATTTGATCTAATTAGTGCTGAAAACTGTTTGTTTCTGCAGGAAGGATGTTGGAGATAGAAATATACCCAAAGCTACTAAGAAACGTGTTTAAGCTCCTTTTTGTCTAAAAGAAAATCAAAGTGTTTCACACAGAAACCTTTGGGAAATGTGTGAATTCTGAATAACCCAGTGGTTCCCAAACTTTTCAGCTTTTGACCCACAAAATACCAGCAGCAGAGACCTGTGCCCTCAGCTGTTGTCAGTTGATAAACATTGTTTTCACGTCAAATAATCAAGAGCATGTAACATTATTTATTGTGCTATTTTTGTCTATTAAAATACGCTAATTTTATTATTTTGCAACAACAAAGGCAAAAAAAGTGCTTAGTTTTCTTTTATTTCTTTTTTTTTTTGTGTGTAATTAATTCAGAAATTATTTTCAGGACCCCACTGTGGCTCCCGACCCCAACTTTTGGAACCACTGTGCTAATCTAAACCTCTAAAGAGCTATTTATATTAAAAGATAAAAACAGATGTAGACTAAATGTTATTTGTTGTTCCAGGATCAGTGTTTTGAAGCTGAACCATCCTCCAGAGGAAAATGAAAGAAGTSATAATCTACGGATTATTCATCCTCTTCCTGGATGTGCTTCTGTGTTCGGCTCGGTGGGCCGGGCTGCTGCTGCTGGGCTGCTCCAGCTGTGGTGGTCTTACAGAACTGTGGCTCTTCGGACTGATGAAGGGGGTTTTCCTCCATGTTTGCGCCTCTGCTCTGACAGACGGAAAGCTCCGGACTGTGCTGTGCAGGTTTTCAGCTCTCCTCTGCCTTCTCCCTCCTGTGTTTGAAACCGGACGGATCCTTCATGCGCCTCCATCTGAGCCTGACTCAGGACCTTCCCCAAACCTCAGCTTRCTCTTTCTGGGCGCAGCGTCCTCGTCACTGGCCTGTGGAATTTGGGAAAATTTGCTCAGCGGAGATAAAAACAAGGAAAACGTCAAACTGGACACTAAACGAATTCTCATGAGGGTGCTGACGTATTTCAAACCAGACTCGCTTTATCTGATCGCAGCTTTCAGTTTCCTCATTTTAGGAGTTTTTTGTAAGTTTGAAATACTGATATTCTACTTTATCTGACATTTGGTACCAGTTACTGTTATTCTATAACAAATATAAAACTTTAAGCAAATATTTATTCTTCCTAACAGGTGATACATACATCCCTTTGTGTCAGGGGAAAGTTATTGATATTCTCAGTGGTCAAGAACTTCAAACTGGTTTTGGTTATGCAGTCGGGCAGCTGGTGCTGATTTCAATTGGAAGGTAGTGAAACAAAGCTGTTTGCATTTTAAATAAAACATATTTAATTGCTCATTTACTGTCTATATCTAAACAAGAAATTTTCCCTGCATCCTGACAGTGCGCTGTTCTCTGGGATGCGAGGAGGAATCTTCATGTGTTCACTGGCCAGACTGAACAAGAGGCTGAAGCATCTGTTGTTTCACAGCCTCCTGCAGCAGGAGGTGCACTTCTTTGAGGAGAACAATCCAGGTGAGAGCATTTATAAGTTTCCTGTTAATATATAAGGAATATGTGGGTCACCATTGGAAATAAGTTGGGTCGCAGGTTACAAGTAGCTGTTTTGTAACCAACAATATAAACTATTTAGCCAAWAAGAAATAATTTTTGAAAGACACTTATCAGAGTAAAAAGAAAAGAGCTAACAGGTTTGCCGCACTTCTTATCCTAACACCACAGTCGTTTTTTTCTCAATTTTCTTCAACTAACAAAGTAATGTCCTGTAAATGTAGAGTTATCAGGGTTCATGCAGGGTCATAAAAAACACCTAAAATTTGAAAATCAAAATTTTAGGCCTAAGAAAGTCTTTAAAATGCACAGATTTTCATCCAAGGTCTTAAATTTAATTTTTTTTCGAGTCTTAATTCTTTTACTTTCAATCATTCCCAAGAACCGTTGGCTGCATAAATAAACAGAGTAAAGCGCYGTAATCAGAGGTTGATGCAGTCTTCTGTCATCATTAAGAGCTAAGTTTGCTACCGCTCTCTTTGTACGTTTTAAACCTCAAGTCCTGTGATAACTGCAGGCAAAAAATGGCACAGTTTACTTCCATATTTTCATCCTTATGCCACTACAACCCATCGCGTATGGCGGTTTGTTCACCTGCCAAAAAAACACAGAGTTCAGTCACGTCCAGTGCTTGTAGTTTAAACATGGGAAAGTTTGTTTTTAATGAGACTATATGAAGGTCTCATGGAAATAATCATTTCATTAAAATTATTTAGTGTTCTTGTATTAAAATTAAGTATTCTTTAATAGCTAAACTGATAGCAATAAAAGGTTTCTATGTTAAAATTTCTGGGACAATTTGAATGTTTCTGTTAATGCGTCGGTTTGGTCTTAAATGTCATTCCTAATGGTCTTAAAAGGTCTTAAATTTAACTTTCTGAAACTTGCATGAACCCTGTTTATAATGTTTTTCATGTGGATATACAGTGGGGAAAATAAGTATTTAGTCAGTCACCAATTGTGCAAGTTCTCCCACTTAAAAAGATGAGAGAGGCCTGTAATTGACATCATAGGTAGACCTCAACTATGAGAGACAAAATGTGAAAAACAATTTGAGAAAATCATTTTGTCTGACTTTTAAAGAATTTTTTTGCAAATAATGGTGGAAAATAAGTATTTGGTCAATAACAAAAGTTCATCTCAATACTTTGTTGAATATCCTTTGTTGGCAATGRCAGAGGTCAAACGTTTTCTGTAAGTCTTCACAAGGTTGGCACACACTGTTGCTGGTATGTTGGCCCATTCCTCCATGCAGATCTCCTCTAGAGCAGTGATGTTTTGGGGCTGTCGGCGGGCAACACGGACTTTCAACTCCCTCCAAAGGTTTTCGATGGGGTTGAGATCGGGAGACTGGCTAGGCCACTCCAGGACTTTGAAATGTTTCTTACGAAGCCACTCCTTTGTTGCCCTGGCAGTGTGCTTGGGATCATTGTCATGCTGAAAGACCCAGCCACGTTTCATCTTCATTGCCCTTGCTGATGGAAGGAGGTTTGCACCCAAAATCTCACAATACATGGCCCCATTCATTCTTTCATGTACACGGACCAGTCGTCCTGGTCCCTTTGCAGAGAAACAGCCCCAAAGCATGATGTTGCCACCCCCATGCTTCACAGTTGGTATGGTGTTCTTTGGATGCAACTCCACATTCACTTTCCTCCAAACACAACGAGTTGTGTTTTTACCAAATAGTTCTACTTTGGTTTCATCTGACCATATGACATTCTCCCAATACTCTTCTGGAACATCCAAATGCTCTCTAGCAAACTTCAGACGTGCCTGGATATGGACTGGCTTAAGCAGGGGGACACRTCTGGCACTGTAAGATCTGAGTCCCTGGCGTCGTAGTGTGTTGCTGATGGTAGCCTTTGTAACATTGGTCCCAGCTTTCTGCAGGTCATTCACTAGATCCCCCCTTGTGSTTCTGGGATTTTTCCTCACCGTTCTTGTGATCATTTTGACCCCACGGGCTGAGATCTTGCTTGGAGCCCCAGATCGAGGGAGATTAGTAGTGGTCTTGTATGTCTTCCATTTTCTGATTATCGCTCCCACAGTAGATTTCTTCACACCAAGCTGCTTGCCTATTGCAGATTCAGTCTTCCCAGCCTGGTGCAGGTCTACAATTCGGTTTCTGGTGTCCTCCGACAGCTCTTTCGTCTTCACCATAGTGGAGTTTGGAGTGTGACTGTTTGAGGTTGTGGGCAGGTGTCTTTTATACTGTTAACGACTTCAAACAGGTGCCATTAATACAGGTAATGAGTGGGGGAAAGAGGAGCCTCTTAAAAAGAAGTTACAGGTCTGTGACAGCCAGAAATATTGCTTGTTTGTAGGTGACCAAATACTTATTTTCCACCATTATTTGCAAAAAAATTCTTTAAAAGTCAGACAAAATGATTTTCTCAAATTTTATTTCACATTTTGTCTCTCATAGTTGAGGTCTACCTATGATGTCAATTACAGGCCTCTCTCATCTTTTTAAGTGGGAGAACTTGCACAATTGGTGACTGACTAAATACTTATTTTCCCCACTGTAAACTCACCTTCGTATATTTGAACATTTCCTGAAAAAATAGTTACATCTCTGTCTCTGCAACATTTAAATGTTGCTTCATAAAAGTAAGAGTTGGTTGTCTTCTTACAGGAAAGCTTTCGTCCCGTCTGCACAGTGACGTTGACAGGATGGGCCGCACCGTAGCGCTCAACGCCAACGCCACGGTCCGCAGCGCGGTTAAAACCATCCTCATGCTGAGAGTGATGTTAGGTCTGTCGTGGGAGCTCACGCTGCTCACCTGCATAGAAATGCCTCTCCTGGCAGTGATGCAGAATAAATACATCAGCTTGTACAAGGTGGGTGTGAAGAGAGGAGGCCCGGAAGGCCAGCAGTCAGAAACCGACGGGAGTGATGTTTCCTCCTGCTTCTTGTTTCAGGAGCTGAAAGAACAGACTCAGGAATGTCACGCTCAGAACAAAGACCTGGCCTCTCAGACGGTCAGCGGGATTCGAACGGTCCGCAGCTTCCGCGCAGAGAAAGACGAACTGAGGAGGTATGACGTGGCTCTGGACGAGCTGTGCGCCATCAAGAGGCGTTCAGGGATCTACAGCGCCGTCCATCTGTTAATACGAMGGGTACGACGTATTGTCTGTCCAGATTACACAGATTAATCACAGTGTTAATAAGCCCTTTCTTTGCTCGTACATCCAGATGGTTTCTCTGGTTATAAAGACGATCATGTTGATTCAAGCTCGCAGTCTCATCTCCTCCGGTCAGCTCAGCATCGGGAGTCTGGTCTCTTTTTTCTTGTACCAGAAGCCCATGTCAGTCAATTTAAAAGTAAGCCGTCATGAATATTTTACACGTTGGAGATGTAATTCATATGAAAAGTTTTTTTTTTTTTTTGATGGAGGATTTATTTTTCACCACAGGAGATTATGTATTGCTACGGAGAGACGGTGTCCACAGTTGGAGTCATTTCCAAAGTGCTGAGTTATCTCGACCGGACACCGAAGTGTCAGAAGGAGGGAGACCTGGCTCCTGAGAGCCTGGAGGGCAGAATCGTTTTTCAGAACGTCACTTTTAGTTACCCTTCTTCAGACAAACCAGCGTTGAAGGTAACACTTTAATACACAGTTTCTGTCCTAAACATTGGCTGTTGAACATAAATAGGTGATTTTTTTTCCCCACTTGACGTTTCCTCCTCAGTCCGTGTCGTTGGAGCTGCAGCCGGGGAGGATCACAGCTCTGGTGGGTCCCTCCGGCGGTGGAAAGACTTCCTGCGTCAGCCTCCTGAAGAGGCTTTATGAGCCTCAGGAGGGTCAGATCCTGCTGGATGGAGCGCTGCTGCACCACTACAAACACAAATACTTCCATCAGAAGGTATGCTTTACTGCGTCATTGAAGGGATCCACGATTAGTTGTAACATTAGACTTTATTTGATAAACATATATTTTGCGTGTAAAATAATCAGTAAAAATACTGTAGGATGTTCAATTTTGTAAATTTTTTAAAGTATATTTTAATTAACTCAGCCTGTAACTGAAAATATAGATGGAGGACCTCAGTTTAGCTTGTTAGTTTGTCATGCTAGTGCCTAGCTAATACTGTACATAGAAGGCAATACAGCATCAGCGCTAATGCTAAAGCTAACAGGCATCTGAGGTTGTTCCATGAAAGCAGCTCTGTTGTTCTCCATCCATATTTTCAGTTACAGGCTGAGTCATTTCTACCTTCTCCTCTCTGTCAACGCTCTCTGGTTTCATTTAAAAGAGTCGATCGTCAGATATTGTCCAAGACTAACCTTCAGGGTGGATATAGCTCGCTAGCAGCCTCGCACCGAGGACCTATCCACATCATCATTTACCCAGAATGCTTTGTGTGTAAATAAAATGGCTCAGTCCGTGTTAAAATATAATTTTAAAAATTGAGTTTAAAAATTATAAAAACTAAACAGCCTACAGCCTTACAGTCTTTATTTTACAGTTAAACCCAGAACTCTGGGTCTGAAGTTGAATTGGACCTGAGGCTCACTCGAAGGCATCCCAGAAGGATAAAACTTTCAGTTTTGACAACGAATGTCAGGACTAATTTAAATGACTTCAACTTTGTTTTTGTTGTRCAGGTAGCGCTGGTTTCCCAGAATCCTGAGCTGTTTTCTGGTTCTCTGAGGTCCAACATTGAATACGGTCTGAAGGACTGCACTATTGAGAAGGTGGAAGAGGTTGCAAAGAAGATCGGCGCTCATGATTTCATATCAGAAATGGAGAACAAATACGACACCGGTACAGGACAGAGTCTGTTTGGATTCATAAACTTGAAGATATTTCAGTACTGAAAGAACACATTTTAAATGTCCTCACATGTAGAGAAACTAAATTCTTATTTTTATTTAATTTTTTTACAGATATAGGCGAGCGTGGAGGCAAACTGTCAGAGGGACAGAAGCAGAGCGTCGCTGCAATCCGAGCTCTGATTCAAGACCCGCGGGTCATCATTCTGGACGAGGCTACGAGTAAACTGGACGTCGATGCAGAGCAGGCGGTGAGTTAAAAACACAAACCTAACAAAGAGAGACTCCTGGAGCAGCTGAGAGCAAACACACCAGTGGTTTGACAAAACAATTTATGAATCTTTTTATTTTACTTTCAACTGGCCCAAAACAACCAAAGAGTTTGACCAGTTTGAGTTCTCTGTCTTCTTTATTTTGTCCTTGGAGGAGCTGAGAAAGCAGAGAAACACCCCAGAAGGAGCTCAGACATCGTGTTTCTTAATTTAGATCTGAAAATAGCTTCTTGGGAGGATGACAGAACCTGCAGCTGCTACTCATGGTTTCATTTTCCTCGACAAGCAGGCTTAAAAAAAGAGCATAATAATAACACAGTCTGAGGAAACTGTATTTATCAGTAAACTTGYCGTAATAAAGGCAAATAACCAACATCAGACGATTATTTTAATCCAGAAAATGTGCAGAAAGTGGAGTCTATCCGATATAATTACATCTAGAGTGAAAAATCATTAATCACAAGTTTGAACAAGAGAAATAATCCCACAAAAATCCCATGTCAACCCCAGACCTTCACGTCTGTTTGATGATCCGGCTGCATCATTTCTCAGGTGCTGAGGGAGGTTCTGGCCCACGGGCGGACGGTTCTGGTGGTGGCCCATCAGCTCAGGATCGTGGAGAAGGCCGATCACATCGTCTTCCTGGAGGACGGGTCGGTCCAGGAGGAGGGAACTCACGAAGAGCTGATAGAACGCAAAGGAAGATACCATCGTCTGAAGGAGGAGCTGTTCTCTGAAAACCCCTGAAGGTTTTCTGTTTGTAAATATTTATCCCGACTGGATTCTTTCCTCAACTTGTTCAGATGTTTTTACTGCAGGTTGGTTTTGTACGAGCGCTTCAAATTGAAGACAGGAACTCTGCTGACATGATGAGTTAGTGTTTTAACAAAGCTTTGTTTTTAATGAATTTTAAATTCTACTTAATGTGAGATGTTTCTGATTTTTTATTTTTTCGCCATCAGGAATCTTTTGCCTACATRAAAGGATAMATTTAAAGCAATATRTKTACAYACACTAAAACAAACTTTACTTTTTATTTAAGTTGCAGAAAATGAAGCAAAACATCAAATCATTTTCCAAAAAAAGAAAGAAATATGAATTTATATATTCCCAATATGTRCTCCTTATTCAGAAACTGCCAGTCAGTTTTCTTAAGTGTTCTCCCAGCTCTGTCCACCTGCTGCTCCAACTGATGCTGAGGAGCTTAGTTCTTGGCTCCACTCCTCCTGTCAGACTGTACTGGATACTGTGGCTCCTTTAAAAACCAAACAGCCTAGAACTAAACCTAAACCATGGTTTAACGAAAGGACTCGAGCTGTCAGACAAGAATGTCGCAGAGCGGAACGGAAGTGGAGAAAAGACAAGCTGCAGGTGCACCTTCAGATGTTTAGAGACTGCTGGCGTAATTACCAGGACACAGTAAAAATGTCCAAAAAKGAACACTTCTCTAWCGTAATTCTGTCTCASMSMCAMMMCCSSYGTKYTCTYTAMTACTATTGACTCTTTCCTTAACTCTCCTCACACTGCTGGTTTAGAAGCATCTGTTCAGCTTTGTAATAATTTTATGCAGTTTTKTATTGATAAGGTTACCTCCATACARGCCTCCATTTTACACCCAGACTCTGAYCCCTCTGTGTGTAAGCCCTGCTCTGTGGTTTTTAATCAGTTTGAACCAGTGTCTCTGTCTCTGTTAGAGGATATGGTTGCCCAGATTAAGCCCTCTGGTTCTCCATGTGACACCCTTCCACCACATTTTTTTAAAATAAGTTTTCCCTTGTTTTAGGCACTTAGTTCTTGCCCTTTTTAACAGTAGTTTGTTATCTGGTGTAGTTCCTGCTAATTTTAAACATGCTGTGGTGCACCCCCTGTTAAAGAAGCCTGGTCTTGATCCCACTGTACTGGGGAATTATAGGTCCATCTCCAAGCTACCTTTACTGTCAAAAGTTTTGGAAAAAATTGTTTACATGCAGCTAAAATCCTTCCTAGACGAACATAATATCATGGATGTGTTTCAGTCAGGTTTCAAAAYTCTTCATAGCACTGAAACAGCCCTGCTGAGAGTTTATAATGATATTCGTTTGACATTTGACTCTGGTGATCATGTTATTCTTGTTTTACTGGACTTAACTGCTGCATTTGATACAGTAGACCACAGCATTTTGTTGATGCGTCTAGAGCACCAGGTAGGCATCAGTGGCACTGCCCTGGAGTGGTTAAGGTCCTACTGTATCTGGCAAACAGAACATTTTCAGTAAAAATTGCAGGATTTGAATCCTTTTCTGCTCCTCTGTCATGTGGGGTTCCCCAGGGTTCAATTTTRGGGCCTTTGCTTTTTTCTTTGTACATCCTGCCTTTGGCTTCAGTTTTTAGAAAACACGGCATCTCCTTCCATTGCTACGCTGATGACTGCCAAATCTACAGTATATACCTCTAAGGCGAGTTCATTAAATCTCTTTTAGCATATCTCGATAATCTTAAAGCCAGGATGGCCCTAAAT
>NW_013952521.1:694741-696591 GCF_001266775.1 Austrofundulus limnaeus | reverse complement strand
AGCGTGAAGATGGGTACCCCCAGAAGGATGCAGGTCGAGAGCGTCGACACTTATAGAGCCTTGGCAGAGGAGGTGGGCCATCGTGGAGGGTGTTGAAGGCTGCGTTGTTTCCAGTTGATGCCCTTCTGGTCACTATGTGTTGTGCACCTATGTGGTTTTTAGGTTAACCTAAAGTTGGGTTTTTACATTAGGCTAATCCTATGTRTGCCTCTGCGTGTTAGCTATCATGTTTTAGATAAGCTACGGTTAGGGGGTTAACCCTAACTGCACTCTAGTGGTCAAGTTAAATCATAGATTTAACTTATTGTTATGACCTATTTGAATTTCTCTTGAAATTTAAGATTTTGACTTAGTGTTTCTAAGTTTTAGGAGTAGATGTTTTTTTTAACACCTATTTATTTTAGACCTATTTYATTGTGTTTTACTGTCTTCTGCTYGGAAGACCTGTTTTATCCCATGAGGTCTGAGAGTCTGATCGAATGTTGTCACTGATCATGACTGTAGGTTTACCCTTTTGTTTGAGTTGTTTGTGAAATCTTTCAGTTCCTGAAATTTCATGTTGAACATGGCTATTGTCGTTGGCAAGTTCATCTGCTTCTGCAGTTAGTGTCAGCTCAGCTGCCTTAGTGTTTGATGCGTTATCATTTAGTGTGGTTAACAATTAAGAAGTTAAAAGCTTGTTATTGTTGGTCCCAAAACTTTTTATAGGAAATTAATTGTTCACAATCAGGTGTACTCTAGTCAATTTTGTATGATTTGTAAAATAAATGATCGCATATTATGGTTCAAATCAACATTCACTGACTGAGAGTTACTTTTTGTGTCCATTCATTTTTGCACTAAAGAGATGTTTATCCAAAATAAGAGATCCTTGCTAATTACTCTTATAACCTTGTTATAAGAAGTGTAAGTTGACCCTTACATTTAAAAAGGTTGAGAATGTCACTTTTTCATACTTTAATATCCAAAACAATACATGTTTTTAACCTCTGTCTTTGTGTTGAAAAGTTCAGTCTGTTCTGATTGGTCAAAAGCTGTTCATCACATCTGCTCTTGTTTTGTTCAAATCATACAAAAGTAACTGATAGGCAAATGTTATGCGAATAAATCATTTGTTTTATGAAACTAAACTGTTCTAGAAAACACCCGAAAAGGAGGAAATAATTTGCTTTTATAACTTTGAGCAGATTTCAGTATAATATAAAAAAATTAAAGATTTATTTCAGATCTTTTTAAGTGGGTTAAACTTTACAAGACTGATGAGCTAAAGGCTCATCAGTCTTGTAAAGTCTGAACTGACAAAGTGGGTTTTATAAACTTTAAACAACCCTAATCTTAAAAAGTTGTGATTTATGTGACATCTATTTCAACAAATCTTTACATCCCTGCTAGTTTCACTTTATGTTGTTATTCTGGTACAAATATAATAATGTTCATGCAGATGTTCCCCAGGCTGCTCTGGATAGCTCTGACTAGCCTTTAGCCCATCAATCCTGCCAGGGTTAAACGTTCTTTCTCCAAACACAAATTGTTCATAGAGCTTTTTTGTGTTTGTACAAAATGTTTAAAAATCAGCTCCCACCTTGATTTTTTACATTTTGTATTGTTATGTTCCTTTAGAAACAATAATGACTAAAGTGCACAAATATCAAACATTTGTGTGATTTGTTTTCTGGACCGTCTTCTTGCAGTGTAGATGAATGACTGTTATGGAAATATTTACTTAACAAAGACAGAGAGATTTTTTGGTCTGGCACCAAGAGAGTTCAATACAGCTTTACTCTCAGAAGCAGCTTCCATCTCCTTGTCCAGTGGATCTCTCATCTCAGCCTTCGCACCCATTTTAACAC
>NW_013952521.1:692491-694541 GCF_001266775.1 Austrofundulus limnaeus | reverse complement strand
ATCTTAACCTTGTTATCACTTTTTCCTCCTTTCTATTTCTTCTTTCTCCTACATTCTTCTGAATTTTATAAAACCATCTTCCTGTTTTACCTTTTTTTGCCATACTTTCATCAGTTTCTCTTTAACAATACTCTTTCCTTCAGATTTACTTATTTTAACTGTAAAACTAATAGGATACTGAACTGCCCTCTTTGCCATTTTATCTGCCCTCTCGTTACCTTCTGCTCCAATATGTGCTGGAACCCACACAAACATAACTGTCAAACCCATGTTTTGTATTCTGAATAATGTATGATATATTTCTAATAAAATGTCCATCCTACCATCTGTCTGATTACTTTTTAAACTTAATAATGCAGAGCTTGAATCTGAACATACTATCGTTTTTAATGGTTTTACGTCTTATACCCATTGCAAAGCTAATAATTTTGCCAACATTTCTCCTTTGTTTACTGAAAGCCCATCTGTAATTCGTTTTCCTATTTTTACATTGAATTCTGGTACTACAAACGCTATTCCTATTTTCCCAGTTATTTTTGATGCATCCGTATAAAATTTAACGTATTGATAATAATTATTTAAATATAATTGCACTGAATAACTATCTACAATGTAAGATTTATCTTGTTTTGTTTTTTTTTCCTCCATTTTTGATGTGGGTCCGTCTCTGAAAAGTGTTCGGAGAAACTAAGCAGTATAGCACAGTTCCGGTGTTATGTCGAATCTTGTTTCACCCTCAGACTCTGCCTKCTAATGAGCTCCGCCCCGTCAAAACGACAAAAAAGCCGTGGAATAAAATAAGTGTCATATAATACGTGTTTGATGTAGCAAATATATCTCCAYAGTTATATTTTGCGCATCGAAACCACTACACATAGCACGAGCGCCGAAACTAGCTAAACAGGAAACAGATATTTTTCTGGTAAACGGAATTCGACACAACACCGAAAGTTGGGAGTAACAGCAGGATCCGGAGGCGTGTTTGTTTGTTTCTGCAGTTTACAAGGGTTAACGCGCTTTAAGGAAGGTCAAGCTGACAAAAACACTAATGTAGGTGTTTTRTTTATCGTCTCGAAGCCAAACAATAAGAATAAATGACAACAATGAAGCCTCACAAGCTGTCCGCCAAAAAACGTTTCTCCAAACCGATTCTGTTCGGCTCGGTGCTGGTTGGACTCGCCACGCTTTTCTATAACAGGTGAGATTTTCCTCTGTCACTTTTAAACAAGTGTGCTTTTTCACTGACTGATAGCTGATATTATTCCACTTCACCACCCCTGTTTACAAACTGTTATGTGAACTGTGATGTGTTTCATGTTAAAATAAACAGGCAAAAGTATCAGATTTTGTTCAGGTTGGTATCTTGTCTCACCAAGATATTTTCTCCAAAATGTCAACAAATTATTTATTATTGCTTCAGCTGTACTTTTTGAGTCAGAAAATATATAAAACAGATTTCAGGTTCAGGCCCCTGTTGGATGGTGCTTTCCTTTGATAATTATAAAAAGAAAATTGTTTTTCCTCCATCCTGCAGACACAAGTTCTTAGAGGACGTGGAGGACCTCAAGGCCCAGGAGCGAGCTCGTTACGAAGAGAAGAGGCTGGAGGTCCTTGAGACGCGGCAGAGGCTGCTGGAGGAGCTGGCAAAGAAGAAGCAGGAGAATGACTGAGAACATCAGAAACTTTCAGCTGAAGCTGAGCCGGTCGACGGGCTGAAGGAAGTCATATAAAGATGTGAACGTTGTCCCTGGAGTCTGTGTTCATTAATGCTGTGTTTCCCAAACTTTTTATCTTCTGACCCACAAAATATCCATGGCAAAAACTTGTGACCCCAAATATTACTGGTCTGAGTACACAGACTTCATTAATAACCCTAAAAACACAGGCTTTTTGACAATCTAAACAGCTTGTACACAAATATACAGTAAATACTTATTTTTACTTATTTTGTGTTTTTGTAATTATAGGAAAAATATTACAGCAGCAATTATTTTATTACCCTTTAAATTGATTTCTGGAGATTAAGGTGCTTCATGACCCAGAATTGGGT
>NW_013952521.1:686287-692481 GCF_001266775.1 Austrofundulus limnaeus | reverse complement strand
TGGTTCCCAAACTTTTCAGCTTTTGACCCACAAAATAACAGTAGCAGAGACCTGAGCCCACAACTATTTTTGGATAAACATTTGTATCAGATCAACAAAACATAGGCATAGTAAAAATATTTTTTATACTACATTTATCCATTTTAAATACACTAACCTCACTCCTTTGTAACAAATAAGGCAAACGTAATTAATTCAGAAAATCTTTTCAGGACCCCACCTTGATGTTTCGGGACCCCACTTTGGGTCCCAACCCCAACTTTGGGAAATGCTGCATTAATGGATATTAAATCTTCACGTCCAATAAGAACACCTGAGCTGAAAACTGAAGCTAAACCTTTTTCTTTAACTCCTGCACTCCCCTGTCTATCCAGCAGGGGGCAGCACCAACTACAGCCTAAATAATCTGCACGTGAATAAACTTTTTTTTTTGTTATATTTCAGTCTTAGTTTCAGTTAGATCTTAATTCTGAAATACTGGAACACATTCACTGTAAACAAAAAACACTTCAACATATCTGAATGTTTTTCTGTGCTCACTTTACAAAAATAAAAACCCACAAGAATGAATTATRATCACACTTTTTATTGATACATGCTGTTATAAAACAATCCCCACAGACAATAAACAAGTCATCACACATCAGAATGACAGGTGTTTGGATCTGGAACCAGCTGGTGTCAGAAACCAGGTGAGGAATCAATGACTGACAGGTCTGAACAACGAACGCAGCTCCTCAACGATCAATATGACCCATAAATACTTTGTGCCACAAAGTTCAGACTCACCACAAAGACTTTCTTTAGCTTTGAAACCTTTTAAGTTAATATATTTAATAAATACAAAAGTCACACAGTAACAGTTCTAAACAGCAGAGTTCATATCGTCAACATTTAGTTCCAAAGACGAGCCTCCTTTGTGTTTTAAACTTGCCTTTTTTAATTTTCCCTCTCTTAAACTSATGTTTATTTAAAGAAAATAACAAAACAGTCATTGCATAACTTATCCCTTTTTTAGGAGATATAGTGCACTCGTGAAGTTTTTGTCTGAGCCAGAGAGAGAAAACAGCAGAAACATCTAATATTTACACACAGAGCTCTCGTTGAAGCAGAAACGAAGCACAAGAAGTGAGGAACAAAAGAACAGACCCGATCGGACGGCACGGTGAGGGGCGGGGCCTTAACCAGGAGAGAAGGCGGCAGGAGGGGCGGTGATGGCCTTCAGGGACCCGGGTTCGAGCCTGGTCACAGTCCTGCTGTAACAGAACCAGACGGTGAATTTAAAACAGGAAGAATTTCTAACTAAAATACAGACATGGACAAAACTGTTGATGCCCCTCTGGTAATGACCGGAAAGCGCACAATGGTCACCGAAATAACTAGAAACTGATAAAAGTTGTAATAAAYACAACATTTTAAATTTTTTTTTAAAAAGTTCAGTTTTTTTTTTGTTTTTTTTGTAAAACAAATTAATGAAACAGGCCGGAACAAAAATGACATGCAGTTAATTCACACGATCATTTGCGGGTGGCCAATCAGGTGCCAGGGTTGGCCAACCCTCTAGCTCCGCCCCTGATGCCAACTGATCTGGTTCTTGTACCRCTACCACTGATCAGGCTGTCGTCTAACCCACACAACAGGTTATTTCTATGGGATTAGATTAGAGATTTGTTAGTTCAAACAGACCACCGAGTTGAGATTACCCAGGATTAATGCCGGAAATGTGACCTTCTCAGTTCTGCCGGGACAAAAACACAAACTKTTCTGAGGTTCTCTTCCTTGTTAAAACACAAATCATCCAGACGGTCGTCTCACACTTACGCTTTGTCAAAATACGAGGTGTGGAAGGTGGTGTTGGCGTTCAGCACGTTGCTGTTGTCGAGGGCGAACGACTTCCTGGATTTCTGGTCTTTGGCGAAGTTTCTGCAGGCGGCGAGCTTCGACTCCAGAGCCTGAGGAGGAGAAGGAGGAGTTTCTACGAGAAGATGGAGGAGAAACCAGAACAGAGCTACGAGAGGAGGAGGAACTCACCCCGACTTTCTGSAGTAAATCGCTGACGATGTTGAGTGCCGATATTCTGGCGGAGGGAGTCAGAGGGGAGTTGCTGCTGTAGCCGTTAGACAGAACTGTTGGAGGGAAAAACAAGAGTTCAAGATTTAACAGTGTGAATGCTTCGTGCTGAAAGATTTTAGCTGAAAGCTACAGAAAGCTGCTGAAATCAAGCTGAAAGAGTTTAACAGTAAAAACTAAATTTGAACAGCTGACTTTTGCTGAAAGTAGGAAAACAAAAAAAAAATCAGTAGAAAAAAAAAGCAAAAAACGTGAAAAAAATCCGAAGAGCAAAAARGTAGCTAAAATTAGCAAAAAGAAGCTACAATAAATGAAAAGTTAAAGTTAATAGATGGGTTAATGAGTGAAAACTTTCAAATGAGCAAAAAAGAAGAGAAGTACTTGCAATTCTTTTGAAATAGCTAAAAGGCAGAAACTAGTCAAGAAATAGCAAAAAGTAGCTGAAATTAGCACAAAAAAACAAAAAGAGCATGTTTGTTTAATTAACCAGTAAGAAGCTGAAATTAGCACAAAAAAGAGCACGTTTGTTTAATTAACAAGTAAGAGGCTGAAATTAGCACAAAAAGGTGAAATTAGCAAAAAAAAGCTCAAATTAGCTCAAAAGTAACTAAAACACAAATAAAATAGCTAAAATGAGCTGAAATCAGCTAAAAACGCAAAATGAATTAGCAGAAGGAAGCACAAAAAGTAGAAATTAGCAGAAAATATCAGAATGACAGCTTAAAAAGCAGAAAAAAAACTAAATTCAGTGGAATAGAAGTCAATGGAATCTGGAATTAGCACAAAAAAGTAAAGAAAAAAGGTAATTAAGTAATGATGTATGGACATGGATGTTGAAAACAGCTCCATTCATTTTCAAGGAGAAAAATTAAAAATCTCAAAAAGTATAAATTGCTGAAATACCAAAATTCAGAATATCCTGAAGGAGCTGAAATCAATAACTTGTTGAAACAAGATAAAAATTGCAGAATGAGAAACGTCCAGAAGAGAAAATGATCAACAGTTAAAGATGAAGAGCTTCTGATGATGACATAATTGTACACACTTGGTAAAATCAACATTTGTTTATTTTTGGAGTCTAGTGTCGGGTGGAGCTACCTGTCGGGTTGGAGAAGGTGTTGTCCAGACCTTTGCTCAGCGGGGTGGCGGGGAGGGACAGGGACGCCTGCACAGCCGAGTCCATCTTCACGTTGTCCTGTGTGGGCGAGCTGGGAGCGGACATCCTGTTCACGTCCGCCTGTCGCTCGCGCACGGCCAGCTCCTGCCGCAGGTCTGACAGACAAACACAACGCAGTCGATGAGAGACGGTGCCGAAGCTGTGAGCGACAGAGCTGTGAGAAATAGAGCTGTGAGTGAGGGTTCGGTCGACGGTCACCTCTGGCTTCGTCCTTCAGCCTCTGCACCGAGACCAGGAGGGACTCCTTCTCGTCCAGCTCGCTCTCCAGGAAGGCGTTCCTCTCGATGGCCTGGTTCAGACGCTGTTCGAAGTTCTCCAGAGACACGATGGTGGCTCTGAGGAAACGACACTCCGATCATTCACAGCTTCTTCAAAGTTACATTAAATCAGTCGCRTCCAATCCTGGTCCTGGAGGACCATCACCCTGCATGTTTCAGAGGTTTCTAACCAATGACTCAGGTGTGTTTGATCAGAGAAACAAGTCCAGGACCAGGATTAGACGCCCCCACTCTAAATATTTGTCGATTTCTGAATGAGACCTTTTGGCTCTCTCCAGGTCGTCGTTGGACTGCTCCAGCTCTCGGACGTATTTGTGGAGCTGCTCCTTGATGCTGCGTGTTTGGCCCAGGTCGTCCTCCAGCACTGAGATCTGCTTGTAGCTCTGAGAGTACTGCTGCTCCAGTCTCTCCTGCAGGCAGAGGGAGTGACACCAACTTTGATTTTTTTACCCGTTTACTGAAACATATTCAAGTTACAGTTATATAATGTGCATGGACATAAAGTCCAGACTTTCAGCTTTCTTTTGAGGGTATCCACATTAAAACTACATGAAGGGTTTAGGAGTTCATCTCAACATGTGCCACACTGTTTTTAAAAGGGACCAAAAGTAATTGGACAATTGACTCAAATGCTTTTTCATTATGTYAYTCTCAATGAAGTAGATAAAAGGCCTGGAGTTGATTTGAGGTGTGGTGCTTGCATTTGGAAGGTTTTTCTGTGAAGTAAACATGYGGTCAAAGGAGCTCTCCATGCAGGTGAAACAAGACATCCTTAAGTTGCAAAAACAGAAGAAAAAAAATCTAAGAAAATACTACAATATTTGGAGTGGCAAAATCTGCAGTTTGTTTCATCCTGAAACAGAAATAAAGCACTTGTGAACTCATCAATGTAAAAAAAAACCTGGAATCCCACATAAGACAACAGTGGTGGATGATCACAGAATAATCTCCATGGTGAAGAGAAACCCCTTCACAACAGCCAACCAAGTGAACAACACTCTCCAGGAGGTAGGTGTATCAATATCTAAATCTACCATAAAGAGAAGACTGCATGGATGTAAATAGAGAGGGTTCACTGCACGCTGCAAGCCACTTACAAACCTCAAGAACAAAAAGGCTAGATTTAACATTGCTTAAAAACATGTAAAAAAGCCAGCAGAGTTCTGGAAGAACATTGTTTGAACAGATGAAACCAACGTCTACAGCTCATGATCCAAACCACATCATCCGTAAAGCAAGRCGGAGGCAGTGTGTGATGTTTGGACATGCATGGCTGCCTGTACTGGGTCACTAGTGTTTGGTGATGATGTGACACAGGACAGAAGCAGCCGGATGAACTCTGAGGTATTCAGAGACAAACTGCTCAAATGCAGCCAAACTGATTGGTCAGTGTTTCATAACACAGATGGACAACGAGCCAAAACATAAAGCTAAAAGCAACTCAGGAGTTTATTAATGCAAAGAAGTGGAATATTATTGATTCCAGAGTCAGTCACTTGATCTCAACCCAACTGARCATTTCACCTGTCAAAGACTGAAAGGCCCACAAACAAACAGCAAACTGCTGCAGTGAAGGCCTGGCAGAGCATTAAAAAGGAAACAGTATCTGGTGATGTCCATGAGTTCAGAACGTCAGGCAGTCTTTGTCAACAARGGGTTTTCAACCAAGAACTAGACATGAACATTTTATTTACAATTATTTATCCAATTTGAGCATCTGAAAGTAAGGGATTGTGTTTCAAAAATGCTTCAGTTCCTCACATTTCTATGCGATCATTTTGTTCAACCCACTGAATTAAAGATGTGGTAATGCACAGAACCAAAACTAGGAAAATGTTTCTGTCCAAATAGATATGGACCCAACTGTGTTTAACCAGCAGAAGCGGCATCATTCAGCTGCATCTCACACGCAGTGACCTACATCCTGCAGATATCAATCAGCTCAATAAAACCCAGCAGCTTTTCTCTGTCTGACCTGAATCTGCTGATGAATCGGTGTCTGAACTTTCTTTCTGCTCACAGATGAAACCTGCGCAGCAGAGTCTGGAGTCTGCTGCCTGAATGGAAAACTCAAAGCCGTCAGACCGCAGAAAGCTCCTCCCGGCTGAAAACACGTGTTTGGTAATTRTGGAGCGAGAATAAGACGATTAATTATTTATTGAAGCTGTTTGGGTTTTACAGCCGGAGTGGGAGAGAGAAGTGGCTGAGATCAGATTTGAGTGGAAAAATTCAACAAAATTAAGAGAATTTCACATTTATTGTTCCTTTCAACCAAAGAATACCTGTTTGTCACAAAACGAATGGCAGAGWTGTAAAGTAATTAAGTACAAATACTTTGTTACTGTACTTAAGTAGAAATWTTGGTTATCTGTACTTTGAGTAATTATTTTTCAGCGTACTTTTTACYTTTACTCATTACATTTTTACCCAATTATCTGTACTTTCTACTCACTACATTTTTTAAAAAGGTAAGAAGCAGAAAGTCATTACTCCTATTTTATCCTGAGTTGTTATTAATTAAAAAATAATACTATCCTGATAAATTGTGTCTCCTGTATAGAGTGAATTTAACTGTAGTAGATGAGAAGTATAAATATATACCATTCTGACACACTATTAGCTTGTACACAACCCATCACAGCTGCACGCTGTTAGAAAAAATATTTTTT
>NW_013952521.1:684927-686223 GCF_001266775.1 Austrofundulus limnaeus | reverse complement strand
TACTTTTTACTTCTACTTCTTATATTTTTTCAAAAAGCAAGAAGTAGAAAGTCGTTACTTTTATTTAATTTTTTCTTGTTTTCATTCCAGCTTGTAAAAAACTAAATAAATACTATACATATAAATTGTGCCTCCTAGATAGAGTGAATTTAACTGTGGTTGAATGAGAAGTATAAATATTTACCATTCTGACACACTATTAGCTTGTACACAACCCATCACAGCTGCACGCTGTTAGAAAAAATATTTTTTGAAGAAGTCACCTCTCAATAAATGTCATTTTGGAAAATCTAACTGCTCACTTTTACTCAGTACTTTTACTTTTAATACTTAAGTAATATTTTTAGAGAAGACTTTAACTTTTATCAAAGTACTTTTAGGATAAGATACTTGTACTTTTACTCAAGTATCACTTTGAGGTACTTTATACAACACTGACGAATGGCTACCTTGAGTGTGTCCACCTCATTCTTGAGTCTTTGGTTCTCAGACTGCAGGTCTTTGATCCGATGCTCGGCCTGACCCAGCTGAGCATCCAGCTCGGCCTCCAGCTCCCTGCTCCCCTCCTGGAACTCCAGCAGCTCCTCCCGAGCCTTCTCGCAGCTGCGGGCAGGCAGAAGGAGGTCAGCCTGAGAGAAACTCCTCACCTGCTACATCTGAAAACTGTGTTATCTTATTTTTATCTCATCTGCACCCACATTCAGTCCCCACAAACTGAAACACTTTGTGTTGCAATAAGTGGAGTTTTGCTCGTTTTACATCTTTTAAAAGCTCTTTTCCTGTGTGACATTTTTAAAAAGATGTTTGTTGGAATAAAACTCTTTGTTTTGGACTTTATCTCAGATTACTCTGACAGCTTGTCCGTGATTCAAAGTGACATTTTCTTCTGCTGCCAAACATTTTATCCCCATTTAAGAGGAAAACTCCTTCATCGCTCATCATCACTTCCACCAGGCTGACTGAACTTACAGCTTCACATAAATATGAGTAAAAAAAACTAAAGGAGGTTCTGTATCTAGAGACAGGTCATGGATGGACCCAGACCCAGATGGAAAAAGTACTGATGTTGRCACAAAGACAGAAAATCCATTCAGCCTCTGAGGTGATGCTCAGCCGGGTCCAGTTCTGAACTGGTTTCCTTTTATKGACGTTTCCCTTCAATCAAAACACTCAGAGTAACTGAGCTACAAGGAGGGAACCATTTGACACAAAAGTTTGACATTTTTTCTTTTTCCTGACTTTACGATGCTTTTTAATCCTTCTTTTTCACATTTAAACCCTTCATTCATTCATTAC